>NC_062534.1:3385567-3435567 GCF_022655615.1 Tachysurus fulvidraco
TTTAATAAAAGGCATTGAGCAAGTTGTCCTGATTCAGCTGTTGGTCGCTCAGGAGCTGCAGAAGGAGCTGGAGCTGCAGGTGGGGCTGAAGCAGGAGATGGAAGTCGCCATGAAGCTGTTAGAGAAGGACATTCACGAGAAACACGACACGCTGGCGGCTCTGCGACAACAACTGGAGCAGGTCAAATCTCTCAACCTGCAGATGTTCAACAAAGCACAGGTGTGTGTTCTGGGTGAATATAATCAAATATAATTACTATTTCTGTGTATTCGATTATTTTGAATGTATTTTCAGATTTTTCTATTTTTACTTATATCAAATGTGAAATTGTCTCACTCTTGACAGATGTTCTTAGTTCATCTAGAAATAAGTGTAATGGGAGATCTCTCGTTCGCTCTCTCTGTCTGTCTCTCTCTCTTTCTGTCTCTCTCTGTCTCTCTCTCTGTCTGTCTCTCTCTCTCTGTCTGTCTGTCTTTCTCTCTCTTGGTATCTGTCTCTCTGTCTGTCTCTGGCTCTCTCACTCTTTGTCTCTCTCTCTCTGGCTCTCTCTCTTTGTCTCTCTCTCTCTCTCTGTCTCTCTGTCTGTCTCTCTCTGGCGCTCTCTCTCTCTTGGTCTTTGTCTCTCTCTCTCTGTCTGTCTCTGGCTCTCTCACTGTTTGTCTTTCTCTCTGGCTCTCTCTTTGTCTCTTTCTCTCTTTGTCTCTCTCTCTTTGTCTCTCTCTGGCTCTTTCTCTCTGGCTCTCTCTTTGTCTCTCTCTCTCTTTCTGTCTCTCTCTGGCTCTCTCTCTCTCTGTCTCTCTCTGTCTCTCTCTCTCCCACTCTCTCATTCCCTCTGAAGGATGCCAACAGCATGATGCAGAAGAAAGAAGAGGCAGCTGTGGGCCTGGAGGAGAAGATGAAGGAGATGGAAACAACAATGAAAGAGCTGGAACAGAGGTATAGTTCGAGTCACTAATTCATTAGAACATGTAAATTATCTAGGCCGTTTTGGCCGATCCAGGAAGACGGTGTTTTGAGTGACATGTCTGTTGGGACACTGCAGGTTACAGAAGTCTGAAAGTGGAAGGAAGAACACCGAGGAGAGTCAGAAAGAGCTGTGTTCAGAAATGAAAGGGAGAGTGGAGGAGCTACAGAAGCGCCTCGCTGACCTCGACACGCTGAGGTACCACAAGACTGTTTATGTATAAAGGTGGAAAAATAAACTGTAACAACTCGTATAGACACGAGTTTAACCTTGTGTATTTTGCTAATTATATATGTGTGTGGGTGTGTCCGTGTGTGTGGGTGTGTCCGTGTGTGTGGGTGTGTGTGTGTGTGTGTGACTGTATGTGTCCGTGTCCGGGTGTGTGTCCGTGTGTGTGGGTGTGATTGTGTGTGTCTGTGTCCGGGTGTGTGTCTGTGTCCGGGTGTGTGTCCGTGTCCGGGGGTGTGTCCGTGTGTGTCCGTATGTATGTTTGTGTGTCCGTCTCCGTATGTGTGTGTCCGTGTGTGCGTGTGTGTCCGTCCGTGTGTGTGTGCGCGCCACAGGGCGAAGCTGGAGGCGGAGCTAAGCAGGGAGAAGGAGCAGAGGCAGAGTCTGCAGAGAGATCTGCAGCGTGAGCAGGACAACAGCACTGAACTGCGAACACAGCTGCAACAGCTGCAAGGTCTTCAGATGGTCAGTGTCTCTCTCTCTCTCACACACACACACACACACACACACTGCTGTCTGGGTTTCCTTTTACACAATCTTATAAAACTCATCACGTAATGCCAAGTGCAGCTGTAGCATCATTGATGATTATTTTCCTATAAGACCACGTCTGTAGGTTATAGCCTTATGTATTTGTCTGTGAGCTCTACGTGAAATGTGTCGGAACAGGAAATGCTGAACCTGCAGGAGGAGAAGAAACAGCTGCAGCAGGTGTGTGTGGAGCAGGAGCAGGCGCTGCAGGAGATGGGCCTTCACCTCAGCCAGTAAGACCGGACACATCAGACTGTATTTATAGTTCTCATTCTGGTGATCATACTGGGTCACGTACACGCTGTTCATGTCTCCAGGTCCAAACTGAAGATGGAGGACTTTAAAGAAGTCAATAAAGCATTAAAGGTATGCGGATCATTTAAAGGTCGACGGTGGAGAGATTGGGGTTTACACACACACACACACACACACACACAGTGATCAAATTGGTCGAAGGTAGAAAAGCTGAAGGAAATTTAGTCACGTTAATAAGATTAAAATCTTGCAGCCAAAACTTTAAGCTGCTGGAGATTCCATTCAATGCCGTGAGACGTAGATGTAGTTTCACACGCTCGTCTTCCTCGTCATGTTCTCGTCACAGTGACCTGTCGTGTTTTTTTTTTTTTTAAACGTCCACATCCAGGGTCAAGCTTGGCTGAAAGACGACGAAGCCACACAGTGTAAGCAGTGCCGAAAGGAATTCTCCATTTCTCGCCGAAAAGTGAGTCCTCGTTCTCGTCTGGATCCGTTTCGCTCTTCCACATCTGACTCCTGTCTTATGTCGTCTTTTCAGCACCACTGTAGGAACTGCGGAGACATTTACTGCAACAGCTGTTCCGGTAACGAGCTGGCTCTTCCGTCGTACCCCAAACCGGTGCGCGTCTGCGACGTCTGTCACTCCCTCCTGCTCCAGAGAAGCTCCAGCGGTTCCTGACACTCCTACGCGTCTATAAAAAACACCGAACGTGACCAATCACACGCTGATATTTCGAGGCTTTTCGGATTAATACATACGCAGGGGCTCTGTTACGCCTGAAACCTTTTTTTAGCCAGCATGTGATTATTATGTCATTAACGAATTATATGCAAAACCATTTTGTAATTTCTTCTACAGGGAGAATGTGATAGTTTTTTTTAAGGGGACTAATACAGTAAAATGAAACACACGTCGATACTAACGCTAACGGACCAATGTATTTTTCTCTCTTGCTGATAATCTCCATTTTAGGGAGAAAAAATTTTAACAAGTAAAAAATTAAACACGTTTCACAATCATCTTTTGCTCACAAGAGACGTGTTTCAGGTTCAGTCGTTTGTGCTCTTTTTCTAAATGCCATTATAGGGAATAAGAATTTAAAAAATAAATGCTTTTCTTAAAGCTGTGTTGAGTAAGATTTGAAACACTGCCTGCTGTGTGCGATAATAATACAAATAAATAAATAAAATTTTGGAAAAATAATAAAGCTATAATAATGTTTCTGAGTTCGGTTGAGGTGAATTTAAACACAAGCAACAAATGATAGAGTATTCGTTCTCTGCGTTTAACCCATCCAAAGTGCACACACACACACACGGGGGTTTCGGTGCCTTGCTCAAGGGCACCTCAGTCATGGCCGGCCCGAGACTCGAACCCACAACCTTAGGGTTAGGAGTCAGACACTCTAACCATTAGGCCACGACTGCTAAAGTTCTCACAGAAAACTGCTACAGAAAACGTCTTTGATCAGAGCATTTGGTGGAATAAAGACAATACAGATGCTGGGTTTTGTTTATCGAGCTGTACACCAACTGGTTATTATTCAATCATTTCTGACGAGCGTTTACACAAGAAATCCTGTAAGTTAAAATAAAATGAACATTCATATTTTCCTTTCTCCTGCTCCTGGGCGTGCGGACGTTTATGTACAAGAAAACTATCTGACGTAAACATCGACCCGATCGTCTTCAGGTCATATAAAGGCATTGGAGTAACGCACTTTGATATCTGGAAAGTTCTGTGGAGTTTATACTGCTTATTTTTTATTACGATTAAGGCTGCGAACAGACGCCGTTCCCCAGAATGACTTGGAAAAGAACTTTGGAGACTTTATCAAAATCACATCCTCATACCGGTTCAGTGTATAAGATTGTCATGAATTAATTATTTCCTTTTTTTTTTCGCAAAATAGTTGGCGACTAGTGAACTAGCTGGGGATGTGATTTTGATTTTTTTTTTTTTTAAATCTATGTATATAAATAAAATTGCCATAATTTTTTTATAATGAAATCAAGCCAACACAAACAACCCATAAGACATACAAGAAATTCTGTCACTCAGAGCCGTAAACAAATGGCTCAGCTTATGAACAATTTCTAACTTATCTTTATTGTTACCAAAAATCTATTACAGAAAAAGTCATTCATTTTTACTGACATACAAGCGATTTGAAATAACTTCCACTTCTGGCTTTCGGCCGACCTTTAACGGAGTTTTGCGGGTGTCATTTTGCACGTTACATCTGATCGACACGTGCACAAGCGTACGCAGAAAGCCATCTGAAGGTGTCTGAAACCTTTGCAAATCTAGTATATTTAATTCAGTTCAGTTCAGCTAACATTTGATACACAGATATATGAACAAATAATATGTAGTCTATGGATTATTAATTGTAGCCAGTTTTCTGTTACTTTCTAGAAAGAGCTAACAACCTGCTTGGTCCTATTTGAAATGATCTAAACAGAAGTAAAACAGCAGGTTTTTTAAAGCTACATATATTTTGATGCATGGAATAAAAAAAGAACACTGATCAAAATTAGAGAATACTTTCCGATCCCTCCCGGTTGTTGGTGTTAAACTGGTGCTAATTTCTATAATTATCTGACAAACCTTTTTATTTTACTGGCAGCCTAGTGACTGAAACCCTCCGGCAGCAGGTTGTCCAGATGAAGGCCAAAGGGATGACAATTTCAGCCATAGCGAGAGAAGTCGGTCGTTCCAAATCGGTGATTTCTAGAATATAGCATCTTTACGACGTCACAAAGTCATTGGAGTCCCCCAAGAAGCCCGGTCGTCCACGAAAGACAAACATAAGAGAGGACAGGATAATGCTGAGAATATGGATAGGCAACGGGTTCAACACTGCTGCTGGGATTGATCAGAGGAAGGATCCGTCTCGTCATAAGAGAATTTGGACCGAAAGCCCACTCTGAAGTGACCAAACCTCTCATTAGCAGAAAGAATCTAACAGTAAGACTAACCTTTGCTGAGGAGCATTTTTTGTACAGAGCAGAAATGGTCCAATGTTCACCTTAATGATGAAAGCAAGGTTAATTTATTTGGGTCCATTATGCCCATCAGACTGAACCCATCGTGTGCAAAGGTGGAGAGGGACGTGTTGTGGTTTGGGGGATGTTTTCTGCAGCGGGAGCTACATGGCAGACTGAATGTAAATGATGATCAGACCCTTCTTTAACAATATGCGCTTCCTTCCCTGCTTTTATCACCCAATCAGCCAGTAATGTTTATGCATGGTAATATGATAATGCCCTGTGTCACACAGCAAAACAGGTAAAGTAGGTCCTTGGAGCTGAAAACATTGAATAGAAACCTCTGGAAAAAACCTTGGTGACGAAGTTATGGCCAAAAAACCCCCACTACAGTCACCGAACTGTGAATGAGAGAAGAGTGGAGCAAAATCACACCAGAGCAGTGAGACTGGTGACGTCCTGTGGCCGCTGAGGTGCTAAAGTCATCCGAAGCCAAGACCTGGACACTTCACTACACTGCTAAATGTTGACTCATATAACCATCAGAAGATTTAGTTGTAATCATTCACTGCTGTTCTCTCATTTTAATCACTGCGTTTTCTACCATATAAACATTTTTGTGCCTTATTTATTTTGTAAAACACCGTTCTATTAGCATTGAATAGCCACAACAACAACAACTTCAAAATGTTGAGCAATGAAGATTATGTTATTCCTGAGGGATAAAAAAAAAAGGAAAAAAAATCGAGCGTCCTTTGCGGCTTCATAAAATCACGGATATACATTTTCCGTGCAATAAGCGATGCCTCTATTCAGTCAGGGTGGATTAGACATAGGTTTTCTGATCGTTATCAATTATTTTATTGCTAGTCGGTTAAAGTGTATGATTTGGGTCCGTGACTTTAATGAGCTCGATAAATAACGCAATGCATAACCTTTTTTTTTCCCCGTTTGTTGAAAACTAACAAAGTCATGTAACATCCAAATAATAAAAGAAATATAAAGTGCGATCGAAAGACGACTGTAAGTGATTAACACTGACCTAACACTTTATAAACAGAGACAAAAGTTCAAGTTCAGCCACACGTTCATAGAACGATACAGATTTTAAACACATCCGCGGCAAAAAATATCAGCTCGTCTTTGCAAAAAATGAAAACCGGACTTCGATCCGTTCGTCGTGTCACGCTACAAAACAATTACAGTTAGAGAGAAAGAGAGAGAGAGAGAGAGAGAGAGAGAGAGAGAGAGAGAGAGAGAGAAAGGAGCACACTATCAAAACACTATCACTGCATGCATCTATTTAACATTATAGTTACACTTACACCTCCCTCTGGAATTCTGCAAACAGGCTTTACGATAGTACGGCATTTTCTGCTTCTCGCTGGAATCCAGAATCTCTCCCCGGTCCGAACATTCAGGAGAGAAACCTGGTCGTATTTGTGCAATTAAATACATTTCGACTGACGGGCAACGTTTCCGTTGCTAAAGAGACATCCAGAAATGTACTTCTCTTTTAATACAAAAACAAGTAATAATCCGATAAAAATAAACAAAAACTGTAATAATCCGAACCGGACAAAAGTTTTCACTTGGTAAGGTAAAAGAAAAAAAAAAGAAGGAGGTCGCACTGAGAAAGTAAATGAAATCATGGAGAAAGGTTAAACTGTGAAGTTCTGTGATGGTCGGAGCAGGGTGTAGTTACATTCCCCAGCCTCCTCCCATGCTGCTGTTCAAGCCGTTCATCCCCATCGAGCCACGGCTTCCCCCGCCGTAGTAACTACTCCCCATTCCGCCCTGATTACCTGACAGGAGAGACAAATACACACGTTAGGACCTGCGAGATCTCACTCCCACACACATTAACACACGTTAACAGGACTCAAAGAGACAAACATTAATTTTAGTTACAGAAACGTATCTAACATTAATGCTTGTGGCATCATGAATGTCAAAGCATCCTGGAGGACTGACTGACAGATCATCGCACTATCGCTTCATAACATGTCACCAGGTGTTAATGTCTGTCTGCGTCGCTTGACACAGACGTTCTTATTATGCACATCAGGGCCGTAGACATAATGTAGCCTTTCGTGTGAAAGATGCTGGTTAAAATACATTCAGTACACTTCATTAGTTCTGTACTGTAGCCAATGTAGCCAACAACTAAAAGGTAAAATAATATCATCTCATTCCGAATATTTTCCAGGAATACGTAATTGTCCATATTTACATATTCAACTACATGCAAATTTATTATCTCCATCACTTTCCAGGTTTTTCACCTATAAGCCAACAGTGTGTGCTGAAAAATCATAAAATAACAGAGCATGAAGCTTTGTTGGTGTTTATAGAGGATGATGTAAGAGTGTGTGTGAAGCAGAGCTGACACTCACTGTAATCACCGTATCCTCCCATGCTGCTCTGGTTGCTGTAACCGCTGCTATATCCAGAGCTCATCTGCTGACCGCCGTGTCCGTAGGATGACTGGTTTCCTGTGGGACGGGTACGTGCAAAGCCGGTGTGAGTTAAAGCTACCGTATGACTCGTTACCTTAACCAACATTGGCAAAAAAATAAAACCCATGCTAGAGACTAACCCATTGCTCCCATCATCTGACCTCCGTATCCGCCGCTGCCGCCCCCTGCTGTCGAGTTCAGGAACAGTTCGACGTAACGATGCTCTGAAAGTCAAAACACAAGGATAATTTTGGTGGGTGGCCGTAATATTAGAATCCTTACAAGAGACTCGGGTCGTATCTGTTATTCAAAAGGGAGATCGCAACATTTTCAAAACAAGAAAGTTGATTACTAATGTGAAAAGGCATAAGTGGGCGGAGCCTACAGGGTTGCCGTTTTATATCAAAGTTCAAAACTAGCTGCACTAAAAGCGTCAATCATTGCAAATTCATGTCAATTGGCTTATCGTCGATTTTTTAAATGTTAAAAAAACGAGTACACTATGATTGTGTTTCCTTCTTTCCATTTATTTAGTGCTTGTGCAGTAATATTTAAACCCATTCAAAAATTTTCAATAATTTCTTTTTTTTTTTTTACAAAAATTCCTGTACATACGCATGTTGGCTTTGTCCTTTGACATGGCGGCCACGGCGTCTTCGTGCGTAGCGAACTCTACGTCGGCTTCGCCCGTGACTCTCCCGTCGGGTCCGATCTCCATGTGCACACGCACCGGGTTCAACGGAGAGAAAAACTACATGTGGAATAAAGATACGTAGCACTTAAAGTGGCTTAGATCTATATTCATATTTTTATTATTATAATATTAACAAGTAGACATTTAATTCGTTAGTAGAAACATGACACTTTATGTTAAACATCTAAGACACAGGATGAAGTGTAAAACGGGAACTCACGTTGTAGATGTCAGTTTCTGTGGCTCTGTACGGAAGGCCTCTCATATGCACACAGTGACCAGTTGTGCTCTGAAAAGAGGAGCCGCCGTCTCCGTAACGGCTATCTGAGGCGAGAGATAAGAGTAGGGACGTGCTGAACAGAAACGGCATGATCTGTGGAGTCGGTGTTTTTCTGAAACCTTACACTAGTCTAGAGGAATAATTATAGAAGTTTTGTTTTGCTTTGAAAGATAACAAAATTGCGCCTTAATAACAATCGGTTTTAAAAGCTTCGCGTCCAGGCTGTACGCACCTCCTCCGTATCCTCCACGGCGAACGCGCTCGAACGAGACCCCGCGGCTCATGCTGTTGTAACCACGGCCGCCCGGGCGGTCGTAGGGTCCCGGCCTCTGCATTCCCATCAACTTCCTCTGCGGCTCGTAGTGCGTACGCACCTCTGCACGGCTGCTCTTGAAAATCTCTATATACCTATGAGAGCCAAAGCACACCATTGGACCCGCAGTACACAGTCCTGTGAATACAGAGCATTGCTGCGTGCACAGGAAATAATAAACCCTAAGAACTGCAGCACTGAATAACTGGCAATGACTCCGCTTAGTGATTGTGAAAATTAAATGGAAACTTCTCAGTCAAACCCTCATTCAGCTTTTCTTATGGCCACTTTTTATTTCTAATACTATCGTTGCTGATATACAATTTTATTTATACTTAATTATGCAAAAGGTTACACAGAGTACAGAGAACATGGTAGAAAGGTAGACTTCAGTCCGTCATGTCTGATTCGGTATTACCTGTGTTACCGGGTCCTCATGTAGTGCTTTTTTTTTTTGGTGAGAAATCCCTACAGCATCAAACTTAGTGCTGAGTGAATATCCTAGTCATCAGAATCCTTCAGAGTAACATACACTGTGCTTGTGTGTAACGGCTTGCTTAAGGTTTGTGGTGCTTTCTGCCTCACAACAGGTAATTTACAGACATTTGGGAATCTCAAAATCTGTTAAACATTAACAAAAGTAAAGAACATGTTTTTACAAAACACACAATTTCTGTAGCAGTGCAACTCTGTCCTTTGGCTCTTTTTGTGACTTATCAATGAATAATTTTTTTTCACAGCATTTGATTCACTCGATTCTCAGTCCAGTTGTTTGTCTTCTAAACTGTTAGAAAACGTGAATCTTTTTCTTGCTCAAATTAGGATAAACGCTACGCGTGTGAAAACGGATATAAAATGAGTAACTAATGATTCACGAGTTGATTCGATGACTCACTCAGCACTGATGCTAAGAAACATGAGCACAAACAGTGTGCCTTCGTTAGAACTGGGCCTCATCTTAAAAAGCTGTGTGGTTGTTAATGTTTGAGAGAAGGTCTTGCCATTTCTGCAGTGCATATAATTGTTGAGAGGTGAACACCATAAGAAAAGCAACTTAGCCAGCCAACCAACCAACCATCCCCACCTGTGCCCTATTCTTTCCTTGTGTTTCTTTAGAGCCTTTTCAGCTATATCCTGTGAAGCAAACTGCACGAAGGCCTCCCCCGTACTCCTCCCCTGGAAGTCCACCGGCAATGTTATCCCATTTGGCACGATTTCCAACCCTTCAACCCAAGGACAGATAACCCCAGTGGGGGACATATTAAATCACAAGCCCATTGACAAAGATTTATAGTTTTCTAAGGGAACTTTTCTACATAAGAAATGAGGTTACATGGAAATACTAGATGGGGTGCAAATGTACTAGGTCTGATAACTTTATATAAATGAAAGTATTATGGCATGAGAAAGTATCATCAGGTACCCAGAAGATATCTGTGGGTTGTTTTCCACTGCACAATTATAGGTAGCTTATATATGTATTTTTTTTTTTATTAGAGATTTAAATATTTGTTTAATTTTTTCCATCTTGTAGCAAGTAAAACGTTCCTGCTAAAAAGTCTGATACCAGCAGGAACTCCAGGAGCTAGCAGATCTGGAGCAGGGAGTCTGCCAAACAATTTTAATATAAAAAATACTCAATTTAAACTCCATAGTATATTCCAGAAACACAACTTCAGTACTACAAATGATCTGATTTGTAATCGATTAAGTCAAGATTTACATTAGTTAGTCTTATGCAAAAGTTTAGACATGATCAGGACCAGGAGTAGTGAAAACACCAGCACACTGTCGAATTTACAGGATTTTTTCAGAACAACAAGTTACTTGCATATAAATCTGTTCGTATCCAACTTGCTAAATGGGACCCTGCCTTATTTCTGTTCCATCATATATTTTGACTGCAAGCAAAAATAAAATTTTACACTTGATTGTTGTGCGTATCTTTTATCAGGGACAGACACTTTGCCTGAAACTGAACAATGATGATGCAGAGTAACCTGTTCTGTTGGGACCTTTTTTTTTGGGAGCCAGGTCTTGTTTATGAGTGTGCAGTGGAAAAACACCCTATGACTCCTTAACATGCAAAGAATTTAATATGAGTATACAAGCAACCGTTCACTTACGAGATGATAATATAAAAATAACTTTGTTTTATGGCTTTCTATATATTACAGTTAGCGTAAGGTCACAAAAATCATAGCCTAGAAGCATTCTGAAACATTGACTTATACACTGAGAGTTTGTGATTGATGAGGTATGGGATAAAAAAAACCTAAGTGGTGGTTGACATACCTGCAAAAAACTGCACAATCTCCTCTTTGCTGCAGCCAAAGGGCAGCCCCCGAAGCCTGACCAGTCCGTCCCCTGCCGTGTCTGGACAGTTAGGACCGGTGTGCTTTAAGACCCAGTCCATCTCCACGTTATTGGATTTGAAGACTGAAACAATACACCAATCGCTCAGTAACTGGTCAGATCACTCGCAAACGATTTCACCTTTCATTCCCCCCAAACCTCACCTTCTACATAACGGTGTCCCATGGTTTCTCTGTCCTTCTTTACAGCAATCTTCAGATCTTCCTCACTTTCGAACTCCACGAACGCTTCTCCGCTCGGCCGCCCTTCCCTCGTGTAGGTGAAGTGTATGCTTGTGCCGTTGTTTGCGATCTTACATTCTGCAATAAAAAAAGTTAGGCAGGACGTTTAACTTCGGCCGAAAGTGAAACGCTAATCGTCGGCAACGTGAGGTTTTCGAGGTTCTTTTTACCCGAGAAGAATCTCTGGACTTCATCTGCTGAACAGGACCAAGGCAATCCTCTCACTCGCACCACAAAACCCTCTCCATCTGCCATGCTTAAGTAGGGGAAATAATACAGATGTGTTAAGTCTAGAATAAACAGAATACAGTATTATTCAGCTAAACTAGTCTTTTCCAGGATTAGGTCCTTCACAATTATCCACATTCACTGAATTATTCCTGCCCTTTGGCCACGTCTTCACAATCATAAGTGACCCATATTATGTGTAAAGAAAACTGACACACACACACACACGAACAGAGAAAGTTAACACACTCCTGCTGAGGCCACAGGCTTAAGCCATTGGTTAATAAACAGGAAGTAAAACAATAAGGTTACAATTAATACAAGGTTTAATTAGTGAATATAAACAGAATCAGGGTTTATTATTATTATTATTATTATTATTATTATTATTAATGATGATGATGATGATCAAAACTTACACATTATTAGTGTAAATTCATGAAGACTTTATGTTCTAATTACACAACGATAATAACAAAGCGTCTTCAGGTAAAACACTGTTAGCTAGTTGCTAACGTTAGCATGTAAAGCTAACTAGAACCAGAACCCTTTTTTTAACCTAACATACTAGATTAAGCCAAAGTATTTAGTATTTAACCGTTTGTACACACGTAACAAATATCTTCAGACCCATTTTATTTGGGCCAGATGATAAAACTACCTTTAGCCGATTTGCTGTCCACCGGCGGCCAGTTGGTGTAAAATATTGTGAATTTCTAGCAGGATTAGCAACGCGCGTGCGTGAACAAATTGTGCGCATGCGCAATCAAGATTAACCGAAATTACGGAGCCGACTCCGCGTGCTGGGAATCGATTTCTACGTAATACGTTTCACGATGGCGGATATGAGCTGAATCGAGATCATCCAGTGGAACCGGTTCCAGAAGCTTCAAAGTCGACAATCTACATTGATTAAATCGATTACAAATGTGAAACTGTTCTCGATGACGTATTAAATTAATTAAATAATCAACATCAGCGTAAAGTATCAGCTCATCGATTCCCGACCATGTTTTTGATTGAGTGCCATTTAATTGAGTCCAAAGATTCAGAGAGTCGATTCGTTTTTAGAGCATGTCGCTGTAAACTAGATATGCAGTATATCTCCCATCTGTCTGTTCAACTCACATTTTAAAAACGTGTGTGTATATATACATAACCATTAATCTGATATATATATATATATATATATATATATATATATATATATATATATATATATATATATATATATATTAGTGATTTATTCTTATACAAGGCTGTTTAATTTACATACCCATAGTAAAATAGTCTTGTTTACTGTTTTGATTGTTCACATGGTGATAGATTTAACTGTACTGCTTGACTTATTTTGCTGATTTTGGACAAGTCAAGTGGGTTTTATTGTCATTTTAACCATATATATGTAACACAGTGAGATGAGAGGACCAAGATCATGGAGCTACATAGAACAAAGACATAGCTAAGGACTTAAGTTAGTCCTAGACACTTAAAGTGCATCTGTGCAAACAGTGCAGGACAAAAGACATATGACATCTGCTAAATCGCATAAATTATTATTATTAATAATAATAATAATAATAGCATGCAGGTTGTTGACAGTGATTTAAACACGTAAACGTAACCGAGTTTAATTTATTTGCCATTTGAAACAGCAGCAATGGCGGACAGGATTTTAAGCACGTGCTCAACGTCCTATTTTAGAGCACGTGGTAAATTCTGTTTTTACTTTTGCCCAAGTCCCTCACACGTCACATGATCCCGGTCACGTATTCATGGTTGCCAGATTTCACCGCGTGTTTTCAGCCTAATATATCAGAATCAGAATCAGAACCCTATAGGGATTTGTTGCAGTATGTTTGGGATACACGGAACTTGTTTCCAGAACATAGAGACAAGGTGAGATTACTAAATAAATACACATGTGTAAAAAAAATAAATAATAGAAAAACATATATGTAAAAAAATAATAATAAATTCTATGTACAGATGTGCTGTAGATGGTAGAATGGAATGGAATGAGATGCAGGATGTACTAGGATGGAGGTGGTAACAATTGGATGTATTGTTATTATGTCGCTTTATAGAAACCAACATTCTGTTTTAAGCTTAGACAAAAATTTATCAAGAGTAACTCCTCCTAGAGCTTTCGAGCCACATGCACCAAATTCGGGTATGTTGTAGACCCTGGTCTGAAGTTTGATGCTATTACTTTTCTAAGCGATCCGAGTACCGATGCTTCGGGTACCGGGTCTCAAAATGTGTGAAAATATGCAAAATCAAAAAACTTTTTTATAACATGGAGATGTGACATATCAAAACACTCAGAACAATGAGGGGAACTTCCTCACGCGTATTCTGATGACGTCACGTGACGTCATGTGAAAATCAAAAATTAGCACAACATGGACACAAGTGACTTATCAAAACACTCACCCAATGAGGGGAACTTCCTCAGGAGTATTTGGATGATGTCACATGCTTGTCTCCACTTGCCTCCAAATATTTTGGCACCCTAGCTTTCTGTCCACTTGCTTCCAATAACCACTTACCCTTATATCTCTTGCCTTATATCTCTTGCCTCCAAAAAGCACCATCCTTTGCGAATACTTGCATCATCAAAGCCAAAATCAAAGTTTGTCTCAACGAACTTTACAAATCTAGTTGCACATTATTATTGCGTAATGTAGGAACATTTACCTGATCATCAGGTGTTTGGCACTTTGTAATCTGAACAGATTGATCAAAGTAAAACAGATGAGACTAAAGTAGTAAAGCGCTGCTGCATCACTGTCTTCAGATAAGGATGAACGTACATGAAACGAATTAAACGGAAAAAGTTTAAATATAACTTTTTCAGTTTCAAATTAAGTTTAAACTAAAGCGTAAATATACCAATAATGCATCCATAAAGAAGTTTAAAAGAAGTTAATATGTCATTTCATTCAATATTTATATATATGTTTTTAGTGAGGAAATCCCCCAATTTGGCAACCCTGTTCAGCAGTACTTTCTGTTGGTGTTAAATATCGACACACACGCACACACACACACCCTCCCTGCACTCAGTACTGTAGTTCCTGCTTGTGGACAAATACATCTGCTCTTGTAACCTGTGTGCTTCTTCCACAATGTACTTTTAGACAGCAGAGTCAGTTTGTTAGTTCAGCTGTGAAAGAGAAAAACTAAACAAGAAAAGAAAAGTTAAGTGAGGAAGTCTGCTTTTTTTTTTATTTGCTTCTTCATCTGAGCTTTTATACTTCTAACCCTAGAATGTCAGCTAACACACAGAAGACCAGAAGCTGTCCCATTCCAACCCGTGTGATCCAGTTAAAGGACTGGTCTCAGCTCCCAGACTGTTACAGCCAGACGCCTGGAGGAACCTTGTTCTCCACCACTCCAGGAGGTAAGCACATGCTTCTTCCCAAAAAAGGGACACAGAATGTTGAGGGATTGCAGTGTGCATGGTGTAAATAATCTATACACATACAGTCTACATGCTGTCTCCACTGACCAACATTGTTTAAACTTATCAACAAGTTTAAAATCACTTTATAAAATACTCAAAATCTAAAATCTATCTAGACGTCTGAACAACATCTGAATCATCTTTATAACATGCTGGCAAGATAGTTTATTTCTGTTTGTGGTCATCAGTAGTCATACCAGTGATCCAGCTCTACACCAACCACAACCACAAATGGTGGCCATTGGGCACAGCAGCTCTGCTATGTTTGCAACAAAAAAAACATTTAACATGACATTCAATCATAGTCCTAGCGAAGTTATACATCCTAGATTAACTAATCGGACGAGGGTTGGTTCCTTATCAGACCAAACAGCTTGTTCATTACATAACAAAATATGTTATCTATTCATAGCTTGTTTGTTCTAGAGATAACACACTCCTGAGCTGTCACAAAAACAAAACACACTGGACGAGCTCTCATTGTTCCTCTTTTTAGAAGAAGGTCTTTGTTAAATGGCCATTCCAGCAGCCTGTGCCAAGTAGGAGGGATTTTTCTTGGAAAGCAACCCTTCCCTACTTCCACAGCTGTTGCATTTCAGGAATAACCCAGAACTTTCTGTCCCAGCCAAAAATGTCTGCGCCTGGGGACGTTACAGTGGGCCGCGCACGGCAAGGTCTTACTCGCTGAAAAGTTTAGATTTTAATTGAAATTATAATTTGTGTCTAAAAATCATTCCATGCAGAGACAAAAGTGAGTTTTGTGAAATGTGAGGATTAAAAAAAATCTATAGCTGTTGAGTATTGCACTTTATGATGGTGTACTGATAAGAACGATGAGGCACAAAGTTTGGTGCATGCATACATGCATACATCCTTAAAGCACATAGAAAACTACAAACGCTCTACCGTGTTTGCCCCAAATACTAAACCAACAAACCGCAAAATAAATCAATAAACCTTTAGTTCTGTTCCCTGACCATTACTTCGGTACTTTGTTTGGACAAAGTTTGTTCAGGCTCTTGACTTGTTCAGTAGCTTCTTCTACATATACGCTTTGTGAAGGAACAAAGGAATAAAAGGGAAATACGACACTTTTAGCTCTGTGAGTCTACAGATTGAGCTGGAAAGAAATCAGCCACAGCCTGCCTTTGTTTTGTTTTTTTCCTCAGTAATGGAGCTGTTACAGTGGTAGAGAAAATATCTGATGTGGATGCAAAAAATTACACAGACGAATACTTGCATGCTTTCATTTTTTAGCATGTGTTTATGCCAGTTTTCGGTTATTTACAAGCGACCTGAGCTGCACTAATGTATTAGAAATAGCATATTTTAAATTGGGTAAATAGAATGGCCAGATAAACAAGATCTATTGAGCAGTTGTGAGACACTGAACTGATATAAAGAAATAGATGCAGCGTTGGGTAGCTACTTCCATCGTCAGTCTCATACTCGCACTTTCTGTTGTCACCCAGAAGAGGAAAAGGACGTGTTCCCTTTTGAGCTTTCTTCCTCGTGTCGTCTCGGGGAGATTTTCCTTGCCATCGTCGACTCTGGATCGCTCATTAAGGATATATATATATATATATATATATATATATATATATATATATATATATATATATATATATGCTTTGAGATGGTGTCCATTAAGTGTTATATAAACGCAGTCGAATCGGATCGACTCCAAATGAAGAAGAGTAGCAGTGCAGATTGTTTATAGCAATGTGTGAGTCTCCATTCCCCCCTCCCTGCTCTTTCACCCCCTTTTTTTTGTTAAGAACACAGTGCACAAAATAGACAAGGTTGCATAACATGTTTTTCTGCCTCTTGATGTAGAGCATGGATATGGTGCAGCTCTGAGACTAGCACCACCCCTCGTACCGGTCAAACTTCAACCAACAGCAGATCCACTCGCTCTAATTACAACATGCTGGGTGTTATTTATCTATAAAGTCTCTGCTCCGCCTTCTAACTTCTTCTACCATGAAGAAGAAATCAGGGAGTTCTCGGCCTGCCGTGTGCCTCCTTTGTACACATTGAGATGTTGCGTAACTTCCATGTGGCCTGCCTCAAAATGGCTCCCTCCAACTTAAACATGTGCTCAGATTTCCTAGAACTCCAGCACAGATGCCAAGGCTGTAATTGCCTGGTTCCTCTCATTCGGATTCCTACGAGCGCGTCTCTCTTAGCGGGGGAGACAGAAGGCCCACTGTGAGGCAGTTTAGAGGCTTTTAAAGGCTTTTCTCACACTGAGATGTTTTACTCAACATGACAGAGCTATGTTAAACAGGAAAAGTGTTCATTTAAATAAATCGGTCAACTCGATAAAATAATTTGTGCTGTTTAAACAGTTAAAACTTCTTTATGTTTTGGTATATATTGGTATATTGGCATAAATTTTACCCTGAGGCTAAAAGTCGTAAAAAAAAAAAAATTAAATAAAAAAAAAGAAGTTTCAGACTCATAACATGTGCAGTGAGTCATAGCATGTGCAGTGAGTCATAGCATGTGCAGTGAGTCATAGCATGTGCAGTGAGTCATAGCATGTGCGGTGAGTCATAGCATGTGCGGTGAGTCATAGCATGTGCAGTGAGTCATAGCATGTGCAGTGAGTCAAAACATGTGCAGTGAGTCATAGCATGTGCAGTGAGTCATAAAATGTGCAGTGAGTCAAAACATGTGCAGTGAGTCAAAACATGTGCAGTGAGTCATAAAATGTGCAGTGAGTCATAGCATGTGCCATGAGTTATAACATGTCCTTTGAACTGGGTTGTTTATGATTTAAGTTGATTTTCATTTACTTTTTATCTTTTAAAATCCCTCCGCTATCACATTATATAGATTTAAAAAAAAAAAATTAAATAAAAAGATTTTGAAACCCAACACACTTTTGTTTTTCACATCAGTTAAATCTTTTGTCTTTATTCTTTTACCCTTTAGCACTCAGCTGTTCCGGTGAATCGTTTTCTTCCCTCTAGGTGCGACCTGATTGTGAATATTCATGAATCTTGAATCTTTTCTCTCTGCAGGCACTCGTATCATTTACGACAGAAAGTTCTTGCTCGAGTGCAGGAACTCGCCGATCGCTCGGACCCCACCTGGCTGCCTGCCCCAGATTCCCGGGGTGACCGTTCCTTTGAATCACCCTCTGGGTAAATTAGAGGAACTGAAAGAAGAGCTGGAGGAGGACAAGGATGCTGCAGGTAAAGCAAATCCACTTTATTGTTAAATTGTCAAAGAAATGGCACAAATGAAGCTTTATTCAGTCTAAAGTAAAGGCTCTTTAGATTGTTAAGACCTGTTAATGGGCTGTTATGGAGGGGAAAAATAAACGACAATGACAAGTCTTTCAGTTATTATCCAGATGTTCATCATTTTCCTACAGCAGTGGATTTTTTTTCTATGACCCCAGTTTTACACCAAACGATGGCAGTGTTTAATTTATTGATGAACACGTCATGATTTTAAACCATTTTAATGTTGTGAAATCTCCTTGCGGCAAGTTCCGTCACTTGCTTTATAGCAGCTGTAAAGACTAAACAGCTGTAAAACAACCTTGTTTTGTATTTCTTCCTACTCACATTTCCAACTCTTGACCGATCTCAAGACTCTTAGTGTTTTTTTTTTGTTTAACATATTTAATTAGATTTGTTTTCTCTAAAAATAAAACAATTACCACGTTAGTATTTTAATCCACAACTTTCCTGAAAGGAAAATAATAGATAACTGAAGACTGAATCCCCCTGATGTTACTATGGTGGTAAAAACACCACAAACATACCCTCTAGGGTGCCAGTAAATGGGGTAAACATGACAACATGCCCTCTAGTGTCCTCCTACATGTGAGCAATTACGAAGTGCCCTAATAGTTAGTCTTTCCAGTGAAGAATACAAGTCTATAGACTCCACTATATGTAAGAAAATGACACGAAGTGCCCTCTGTTCATGTCTGCGTATGTAAATGTCTGTCTGTTATTTCCTGTAGTTGACGACAGCCAGTTCGATATGGACATTTGAGCCTGTGATGTGCCTCCTGTGGAGAACACATTTCTGTTGGGACGCTGCTACATTTCCCCATCGACCAGATCTCACTGGATTAAACTTTTGGTTCCATTTGAAGGGTCTTATCTTATCTTAAAGTAATATAGAAACAAGGGTGTTTTTCATTTGTTTACAAGTATTCTTCAGGTATTTTATCTTCAGCAGTATACAAAGAAAAGACTGTGGATGGCCGTGCATCCGTTAAATGATTCTTATTGTACATACCGTACTTTGTATTTTATTATTTTTTTTAAGGGAAGTGATTAGATTTAATTAGAATAGAGAAAGAAGGGGGTAATACATGATGATAAACACACCTACGTGCATATTTCAAAGCTCTCCCTTATATTTGGACGAATGTAATGACAAACATGACAGACTGAACCTGTAATCGACAGAATTCACAGTTTAAACATTTTCACTCTGATTTATTTTTCGTTCCTTTGCTCCACATCAGACAGCTTTCATTAAATGGTCATATAAACGTGCATCGATCGAGTCGAGCGGATTTTTCCGTTTCATTCGTCGACACACACGAGTGAAAAATCATGTAAAAGATATGTAATGATTAAATCATTCTTTGCTCTTCAGCATTCCTACTGTCTTTTTTCCCCCCACAGGAATGACACTATCTTAACAGAACTCCATTTTAATGCCTGTGCATTACTGTAAAGAGTTAATTGTATCCTTCATGCCATCAGTCTTATAGATTTAGTCATCTTTAATTTTTGTAAAGTTTCTGGATGATGTAAATAATACTTTCAACCCCACCCAAGATTTGTGTTGGGTTTCCAGATCTGGAAACATCTGAGATGAGGTGCATTGATGCTGTTCTGTAGAGATTAAGAATTTAAGCAAGCATGACAACCGAAAACGTTTATAGACGAACCGTGGAAAATTCTTCACGATGCTCTGTGAACTTTACCAGCTAATTTACTTTCGAAACTGAAGGCACAAATTGTATCAGACCCAAATTTCCCCACAAACCAAAAGCCAAAACGTACAAATAAGAATTCCGCATAAAAGGGAAGAGGAATCGACACTAAAGACTCTTCGTTGTTTGCTATGAAGATATTTATTAAGAACGGCGATGCTCTCAAAAAGATTAATGTCTAAATCTGAATGTTTGTATAAAAAAAAAAAACTAGTGCATGAATGCTAATTGACTCAACAGCCTTTATCACCACATGGGGGCGCTCTGTCCATTCTTTTGTTGCATTCTATGTCTGAAAACTATTCCCTGACCATCTTTGCTTTTATTTTCATCTCCTATTACTGTACTAAGTGACCAAGCTGACACTGGAGACTCCATCACCAACAGAAAAGCTTGCAATTATGTTCATTATTGTTATAAAAAGGTTTTAATCCATTTAACCTTACCTCAGATTATGGAGTTTGTGTTTTCAGTATCAAACATGCCACAGACGTCTTAAAAACCAAGTTTATTTCCAAGACACTGTAGGAATGAGAGTTTCCAGTGAATCTTACAGATAAAGGTGTGTGCTGAGGTATAATTTTACCACTACAAAAGCCACTTTTTTTTTTTTTAATAAACCAACAAAATGGAAAGGGATCTCCTAAAAGCTAATTAAAAAAAAAATGAGTCAGCAAAAAGATTTAATAGTTGTAAATAAAAATACCAAAAACCTTATAATCCCTTTCGGATCACTGCAGACTGTGAGCCATGCATCTTTGTAACACAGAGCACTATAGGAATGCTAACAAAATTAAACAAAAATCAATTTATTTATTATGAAAATGATTTTTTCCAGAGCTTCAGAACTAGGGCGTGTGGTAAATGCAGCCGAGACGTAAAATACAACCATACAATAACATTAGATTGAAAAAGGTACCAAAAAGTACAGTAAAAATAACACTTCCATCTCTGGAAATGTAAAATGGACAAAAAAAAAAGGTATAAAATGAAAACGTGAAAAGTGACATTTGCTTTTCCCCGGTTCCTTACTTGTGGTCTGTACAAAAATGGAGCAGAAGCCCAGATTCTGCCTACATCCAGTAAAAGATACCACCTAAAGACAATAGATATAGAAATAGAATCAAATCAATGATAATAATTCCAGATTTACAGAAGTAACCACTTACTACTGCGATCATACATATCCTATCTAAAGCAGTTTCCTTCTCCTGTGTAACCCTGACCACACTGTTACATATACATACACACAGGGATCAGCCTCTGATGAGACGAAACATCAGGGGTCCGTACCTGCACATTAGTATGGTTTGTATGTATTCTGGTGGCCACCACGTCTTGGAGCTTTTCCGTAGCTTGCGTTGCCCTGGTCTGAAAGTAAAGGGAGGGGATAAGGATGGGGATAAGTAACAATGACATCCCATCTTAATGAAGTCACTAGCTAAATGAAACCGAGACCGAGCGCTCTTACTGTAGTCACAGCCGCCGCCACCGCCGCCGCCATAACCGTAGTAGCCTGTCGAGTAATCGTAGTTTCCGTAGCCTCCATATGCGCCGTAGCCCTGCTGCCCACCACCATATCCATAGCCCTGGTTCCCGTAGCCCTGATTCCAGTAGTTATTGTTACCTTGGCTCCAGTTTTGACCCTGGCCTGAAAAAGCATGGAAATACAGGAGTTCAACATCATTTCTGGACAAAGTTCTAGTGAGTCACTAGAATAGCCTAGGTATAGCCATTGTGAGGTTGTAATCGTGCCATGATAAAAGCTGTAATTAAAGAAGTATTTCCTCCGTTTTTACAGCATATTAACAAAGTAGAAAATTACCAGCTGCTTGTCACAGCAATCACTTACCGCCACGTCCCCTGCCTCTGCCGCCACCACCGCCGCCGCCGCCACCGAAGCGCCCGCCGTACTGCTGCTGTTGATACACTTCCTTCGGTTGGGCGATCTTGATCTCACACTGATAGGAGAGAAAATATTTAGTCAACCAATCATAGTCAAGTCATAATTTAGTATCAGATCACCATTTTGGTGCTTAACTGCAAACTCACCAGGCTCTCTTTTCCATTTGCGTCCAGGGTTCCGCTGACGTTGTGAAATTTCTTCTCCATGATCTTCTTGACTGGTTCTTCGTCCTTAAAGGTTATGAAGACAAATCCTCGCCTTTTGTTTGTCTTCGGATCCATCGGAAGCTCGATGGTCTCAATCTGCAACAAAATTCAAACCGTTTCAGAATGAAAAATAATAGGATCAATAACAAGATCTCTTTTTTTTAATAATTAGTGTATACGGATGTATAAATGCTGATACTACCTCCCCGAAGTCACCAAAGTACTCGCGGATCCTTTCTTCGGTCGTTTCCGGGTTCAGTCCACCAACAAAGATTTTCTTGACCGGCTCCTTCTTCATTGCCATGGCTTTCTTGGGGTCGATCTGCCGTCCGTCGAGCCGGTGTTCCTTCTGTGCTTGCACCTGACACAAAGATAAGAGACGAGAGGCTTAGCGATCGGATATTAGGTGGATAAATCAGTTAAGAGTTGGAGTGGTTTGACGGTCGCTGGGGGAAAAATAAAAACTTACTTTTTCTACACTTGCCGATTCTTTGAACAGAATGAACCCAAATCCTCTTGATCGTCCAGTGTTTGGGTCCATTTTAATGGTGCAGTCTGTCACCTCACCAAATTTAGAGAAGTAATCTTTGAGATCCTTTTTACTAGTATCCCAGCTGAGTCCCCCAACAAACATTTTCCTAGAGGAATAAAGTATCGGTACTTTAACATAAAGATAAAAACAATAAGGGGGACGAGGATATATTAGCCTGAAAGATGCATTAATTTTAAGGTAGAGGTGGCGGCTTTATTTTTTTTTGCATCGTGTTATGTGGTGGTATGTAGGACAAATCGATGAAGGATGGCAAACAAGGCTATGGTGGAACAAAATGGACCAAAAAAGTAGTAATACGAGTGCGCTGCAACAAGTGCCAAAGAGTAGTAGAAGAAATACCTTTAAATAAAATTTGTGTCTTACAACATGGGACACAGAACACTTTTTTACGATTCAGGATTGATCTGGATTTCAGGCTCATTTCTGCACAAGTCATACATGTGTGTACGCACGCGCGCGCGCGCGCACACACACACACACACACACACACACACACACACGTGTACAGTCAGCTACAAAGTGCTTTAAAACAAGCGCTGTATATAAACCACTGTGTATCTGCTGTGAGCTTTAAAGCACAGAACTCCACGTGTTCAGTGAATCTCTACGAAACGGATCTGATTCGGGAACGTTTCGGCTCATACACACACGTCTTACTGTAGTCTGTATCGCTTAAAAACAAACAAAAAAAATCCCGCTTATGATGAAACCCAAATCCCCTTTTTTGGTGCGCGGACGCAAACCAAACGTGAACCGACTCTTCAGTCCCGACGGCTTTGAGAGAAGAACCGACTCCGAGTCGCGAATCGCTCTCCCCTCCCCCTGTAAGAGCCGCTCACATGGCGCCAACAAAAGACGGAGAAATAAAACAAAATAAAAAGAACGACGACTTCAACTGTGAACCACTTATGTGCCCCTGCTGTAGCGTTACATACCCGGCATCTTCTTCACTTTTACTGGCTTCTATCCGACATCCGTCTCCGTCCTGAGTTCCATCTCCGGCCCCATTGTTCTCTCCCTCTGCGTCTCCCTCGCCGTCTCCGGCCTGCAGCGCCGCGCTAACGTCCTCATAGCCTTCTGCTCCGTTCTCGTCCCCTTCGTATCCGTTCTCCGCCGTCTCCATGAACTGCTGCTCTGCGTCCGACATCGTGTCTGTTCGCGATCTGGGAGGAAAAAAGCGCGTTAAAACGACACATATTACATCATATAACAAAAACGACCGCGCGCGCACGCTAGCTAGCTGCCTAGCTAAGCACCAAAATGGCCACCGTTTTCATTAGCTTAGCATAAGCGTGATAAACAAAGTCAAAAGAAAACTGTTAACCAGCTCGCTATAGCGCGCACTGAGCTGTAGCACAAACTAGTAAAAGGGTCACAGAAATCCTCCATCGATGATAAATATGTTGTTTTAAGAGTTAAACACATAAACAGAGCGCTTTAATCCGCGCTCAGGAGATTAGCCGTTAGCCACAATGCACCTCACTGCAGTTATGTAACCGCGCGTACAATAAACACCGAAAACCACAACAATTATTAACACGTTATATACATATATAAATCACGGTTTATAAAGCACAGGGAAAACAACGTACACATACCTTAAAAGCGTTATTGTTTTCGTGGAGGGTAAAAGAAAATCCGTCGGGTTTAGGATCCCCTGTTTAAAAAAGCCTCTTCCTTGTTCGCCGACCTGTAGAGGGTGTTATATTACTGCACGGAACACAAGGCAACCGAATTAGAACGAGTTTCATTGGATGGCTGACATGTCCGTCAGAGCGGGTGGCCAATATGGTGCGAGCGCATAACGTTAGTTAGTAACGCCCGTAACGCGCTATAATCCGAAGCAGGATTAGAATTAGAATCATTATCAGTACCATTACTAGTACCATTACCAGCACCCAGTATCAGTACCATTGCTAGTACCATTACCAGTATCAGTAACATTCCTAGTACAATTGCCATTACCTGTACCAGTATCAGTACCAGTACCCAGTATCAGTACCAGTACAAGTACCATTCCCAGTACCGGTACCAGTACCCAGTATAAGTACCAGTATCAGTACCTGTATTAGTACCAGTATCATTACGAGTACCATTACCAGTATCATTACCAGTATCAGTACCATTACCTGTATCAGTACCCAGTATCAGTACCAGTATCGGTACCATTACCAGTATCAGTACCAGTACCCAGTATCAGTTCCGGTATCAGAAGGAGCTTTATGGCAAAGGATGCTTTTGTGCATAGAAGGAATTTGTTTTTAAAAATATAAATTGTAAAATAAGAAAAATATATATAAATAAAATACACATATGTAAATACAAATAGACAAAAAAAGTTGAAAAGTAAATAGAAAAATAAATACAAATAAACAATAAATAAATAAATAAATTGTATGTACAGTTAGTTGTGTTACAGATGACTGAATGGAATAGAATGATGCAGGATGTACAAGGATGGAGGTGGTAACAATTAAATGTAAAATTATTGCACATCGTTATTGTGTAATGTGGGAACATTTAACTGTTCAGGCAGGAAACAGGTGAGACTGGGAGGTAACACACGTGTTAACACACATTTGGCCAATAAACCTGATTCTGATTCTGATTCATGAGGTAGATTGTATGGGGGAAGAAGATGTTCTTGTGCCTAGTTGCCTAGTATTTGAGGCTCTGTATCACTGACCACATGGTAAATGTTCAAAAAGATGACTTGGATGTGAGGGATCCAGAGTGATTTTCTGAGCCCTTTTGCTCACTCTGGATATACATATATACAGTAGTTCTTAAAGGATGGCAGGGGAACACCAATAATCCTCTTTAAAGTCCGAACCGTTCTCTGTAATCTTCTGATGTCTAATTTTGTAGCTAAGCCAAAACCAGACAGTTATTGAATTGCACAGAACAGACACGATGACACCTGAGTAGAACTGTTTCAGCAGCTCCTGTGGCAGGTTAAACTTCTCAGCTGGCTAAGGAAGTCCATTCGTTGTTGGGTCTAACGGGATAGGGCAGCGCTAATGCTTTCATGTCTTTTTTTGTTTTTATGACATTTATACATAACATTACATTTATTACACAAACAGGAGAGAAGCACGTGCTTGTGAACACACGCTTTTACGTGAAAACAATCACTTCATTTCACTCTTCTGAAATAAATGTAATGGCTTTCAGTCTTTGGAGCCAATAACTCCTTTAGCTGTAAAATAAATGTTACACACCCCTGTGCATTCAGCAAATATTAAAATAATTAACAGAATCCAACTATTTAAATATTATGCATATTATGCATATTATTCATAATATAATATAATATAATATAATATAATATAATATAATATAATATAATATAATATAATATAATATAATATAATATAATATGTGGGGGCACGGTGGCTTAGTGGTTAGCACGTTTGCCTCACACCTCCAGGGTTAGGGGTTCGATTCCCGCCTCCGCCTTGTGTGTGTGGTTTGCATGTTCTCCCCATGCCTCGTGGGTTTCCTCCGGGTACTCCGGTTTCCTCCCCCGGTCCAAAGACATGCATGGTAGGTTGATTGGCATTTCTGGAAAATTGTCCGTAGTGTGTGTGTGTGAGTGAATGAGAGTGTGTGTGTGCCCTGCGATGGGTTGGCACTCCGTCCAGTGTGTATCCTGCCTTGATGCCCGATGACGCCTGACATAGGCACAGGCTCCCCGTGACCCGAGAAGTTCAGATAAGCGGTAGAAAATGAATGAATGAATGGATAATATAATATAATATAATATAATATAATATAATATAATATAATATAATATAATATAATATAATATAATATTCACCTGGTGTTTTAGGTATTGAAACTGATTAATTTCAAGTGTCCACACAAACAAGTTAGTAATTATAAAAGCGAATAATATTTTAATATCTTTGATATGACATCAAAAGCAAAACACAGAGCCCCATTCTATGTTTCACAGAAGATTTGATATATTATATATCTTCCTGATTATAGATATATAGAACTTCCTTGATGATCCTGGTCATACATCATATCCTTTGTTAATTAAAACAGGAAAATATAGATATTATAATTATAGTAAAAATAAACTCACAATTCTATAAAGTTTTGTTCATTCATTTCCAGTAAGCATTTAATCCAAGTTAGGATCATGATAGCGCTCTATCCTACGCACACAATGACACACTTATTCACACCTAGAGGCAATTTAAATTCATCAATCCTCCAACAGGCGTGTTTTTTGGTAGGAGTGTGAAAGATCTAAGAAACACACAAAGATAGATGCAGGAAAAATATGAGAAATTCAGTAACCCAAGCACAAGATCAAAACCAAGTCGGTGGAGCCGTGTGGCTCAAAGTGAGTCTGTGAACCTCTTGCACCTCCATGCCACTCATTAGACTTTCATAAATGGTATCATCTGAAGTGCGGTGGTGGCTCAGGGGTTACGGTGCTGGACTCATCAGATGGTTGTGAATTTAAATCCTTATACCACCAAGCTATCATTGCTGGTCCATCAGTAAGTCAGTTAACCCTCAGCAATTTAGTGAGGCCGTAAGTGTCTCTGGATAAAAGCGTCTGGCAAATAAAAAGTATCGTCACTAAATGCATAGAATAACTAATTAATTAATGAACAAAACCATAAAATAATGTCTGAAAAAGTCTCGTTTTAATACAAATCATTTTCGGCACTACATGAAAAAAAAGTCTTCTGTCAGAAAACCTATAAAGTTATTTTTAATCATGTTCAACTGCATCATCAACCACAGTCCCTTCGCTTATTTGGGGTTTATTCGGGTTGTTTTGAATCAGCCAGTCAGCCAGCCATGTCTAAAGAAATAATACATAACAAGCTACACATTAGAGAAGTAAAAAATAAACCAAAACTAAACCAAATTAATGAACATTTTTGTGATATCGGTTATTTGTTAGAAGGAATAATTACGTCAGTACTTACGAATGGATCGGCTGGTTTTGTTTTGCACAGTTCGGTCAGACCTGTGAGGAGGGTTGGATTTATACACCTGCTCAGGTAATCTGTGGCAGCTTCACCCAAAGGAATGGGCTCAATAACAGCTAGAATATAGATATGAAATTAAACCAAAGAAAAAAAAAAACAACTCATAGAAACCAATAGACATAAATTATTCTCATGTATGTTCAAAATTCTCAACAATAAAAAGCCAACACGAGTTCATGAGAATGTGTAACATGATTGTATATAATGAAGAAAACACACACACACACACACACACACACACACACACACACACACACACACACACACACACACACACACACACACACACACACAATGCAAAATGCAAACAAAGTGTCATCTTAAAAATCAGTTTTAATGTGTTTTCCTAAATTTGTCTTCATAAACAGTATATCAAATATAATATGTGTATACTCATTGGACACTTTAATAGGAACACCTTTAATGCTGCCTGTTTTTTGTACAATCTTTAACTCTCAAGTTTCTGTGAATCACCATGTGATTTCTGAAACACTTAAACCAAGCCACCAACAACAACCGGGCAATGTCAAAGTCACTGAGACCACATCTTGACCTTTTGCCTGAGGTTTGGTTTTCTTGACTTGTATCGGCATGGGGACATGGTGGCTTAGTGGTTAGCACTATCGCCTCACACCTCCAGGTTGGGGGTTCGATTCCCGCCTCCGCCTTGTGTGTGTGGAGTTTGCATGTTCTACCCTTGTCTCGGGGGTTTCCTCCAGGTACTCCGGTTTCCTCCCCCGGTCCAAAGATGGTAGGTTGATTGGCATCTCTGGAAAATTGTCTGTAGTGTGTGATTGCGTGAGTGAATGAGAGTGTGTGTGTGTGCCCTGTGATGGGTTGGCACTCTGTCCAGGGTGTATCCTGCCTCGATGCCCGATGACGCCTGAGATAGGCACAGGCTCCCCGTGACCCGAGAAGTTCGGATAAGCGGTAGAGAATGAATGAATGAATGTATCAGCATGATTTTTTGTGCCTCACCGCTGCTTTCACTCCTTTCACGTGACTGACTAATTGTAGCCCATAAATGAGGTGTTCCTATTAAATTCATCGGTGTGTGTATGTATATGTATAAATATATACAGTATGTACACACATAAACTTTGCTGATACATTATTACTTACAGTTGGGAAACATGAACTTGAGCTCCCTTTCGGCTGCCATAAATGTTTCACTGCCGTGTACAGCGTTCCTCAAGTCAGATGTACCAAACCTCGCTCTCAGGCTGAGGAGGATTAGCAAATAAAATGGATTATTTATGGAAATAATGTGTCGTTTACTCCTTTGTTCATACTTTGGTCAGATGATTTCCGTATCGAGGTAGAGAGAGTTATTATATGCATTCTTTCTTTACCTCCATGTTTGTTTGTTCAAATGATACCAAAGAATTTCTGAAAATGTAACTTATATAGATATAGATTTATTTACTTATTTATTTAACATGTTTTCTTTATGTATGTATATTTTGTATATTTTATATATATAATATCCACTCACAGACAAAATATACATACATAAATAAAACATTTTAAATAAATCTTTGTCTAAAGCAAGCATTTTAGGTTAAACAATTCACTAAAACAAAACTCTATCGTTACCTGTCAGGATGTGTCTCTCTGGCCTCGGTGCTGTTGTTTGGTCCCATCAGACGTTTCCAGTTAGAGATGGCTTGATGCTTTGCCAGCGCAAGTGCAATGACCGGGCCAGAGCTCATGAATGCTGTTAAGCTTGGAAAAAAAGACTGTCCATAATGCTCTGCATAGAAATCGCTGCACTGCTCGGGGCTCAGCTGAAGCTTACGTTTCTGTTGCAGTGTGAGATGATGAAGAAACAACAAATTCAAACAATTACCAAAATCACTTTTACATGATGTCATCACAAGTATATGATGGAATATTCTCCACCCGTCTGAGTTTCATGGGTGGTGAATATTTGAGTAAATGTACTTTGCTACTATAATGAAGTATTATATTGGTGTATTGATACTTGAATAGAATTGGAATTGAACACTTACAGTATACTCCTTCTATCGTGTAACATTTCTATTTCTATAAATGTGTTATTATATCTCTATGATAGGATACACAGCGTTATGAAGGTGTTTTTATATCTCTATGATACAATACACAGTGGTTATGAAAGTGTTATTATATCACTATGATACAATACACAGCAGTTATGAAGGTGTTATTATCTCTATGATATGATACACAGCGGTTATGGAGATGTTATATCTCTACGATACGATACACAGTGGTTATGAAGGTGTTATTATATCTCTATGATACAATACACAGCAGTTATGAATGTTATTATATCTCTATGATACGATACACAGCGGTTATCGAGATATATCTCTACGATATGATACAAACACAGCGGTTATGAAGGTGTTACTATATCTCTATGATATGACAGTGGTTATAGAGAAGTTATTATATCTCTATGATATGATACACAGCGGTTATGGAGGTGTTATTACCTGTAAAATAGTGAATCCCGACATAAGAATCACATCCTCGATTTCATCTGCTTTATCTAAAGCGTCGGGTTTGATCAAAGCTAAAGTCCTTTCTACATAAATGCGTGATGAGTGCTGATGTGTATCTTCTTCCATTATTTTTCTAACATATAAAAAAAATAGACAACTAGTCAGTTAGCTACAAAATCGAACGACTTAATCTAATAAAAACCCGTCTATTTTCTCACTCATCTCACTGAGCGCTGCTTGTTGTCATGTGGTTGCCTAGTTACCGCACCTTAGCCCCGCCCCCGCTATTTCGCGCTGTGTGATTGGTCGGTGTTATGTTTTTAAAAATAAAAGATCTCTCCGCGATAAAACGGTTATCGAATATAATTAACGGAAAAAAAATCAGGATAATGTTAAGAAACTTATCATCTACATATAATTTACTGTTTATATCATGAGTTGCTTTCCTAAGTTGCGAAACATTGACCTAGTTATAGCGTGTAAAATTCGGAGCATTTTAGAACGTAGCCACGCCTCTATAAAAAAATACCCCAACGTGATTGGTCCGTGTTTTCTAACTAGGTCTCTTTGATCGTTAAATACCATCCACAATTTATCCAATAAATCTGTAAGCTACTTTACAATGTTCATTAGTTCAACAGGTTAATTTGCATACCGATATTCAGCGACACTTCCAGACAACCCACCTCCTCCCCCAAAACAAAGAGATCACAAAATATATTGGATGCACCATCATGGTCACGGCACCACAATATAAAGATAATTTAATTTCCTTCTAGGGGGGGCATGGTGGCTTAGTGGGTAGCACGTTCGCCTCACACCTCCAGGGTCGGGGTTTGATTCCCGCCTCCGCCTTGTGTGTGCGGAGTTTGCATGCTCTCCCCGTGCCTCGGGGGTTTCCTCCGGGTACTCCGGTTTCCTCCCCCAGTCCAAAGACATGCATGGTAGGTTAATTGGCATCTCTGGAAAATTGTCCGTAGTGTGTGAGTGAATGAGAGTGTGTGTGTGCCCTGCGATGGGTTGGCACTCCGTCCAGGGTGTATCCTGCCTTGATGCCCGATGACGCCTGAGATAGGCACAGGCTCCCCGTGACCCGAGAAGTTCGGATAAAGCGGTAGAAAATGAATGAATGAATTTCCTTCTAAAACACAGGCAGAATGAAGCAGTGGGTGTGTAAAAGCTGATGCAGGAGACATTCTGCAGGTTACTGTAATTATTTGTAACTAATAAAGGAGAAAGTTTAAAGTGTGGGTGCACACAGGCCTCGCCCAAGGGCCCCTGTGAAGCCCTTAAAGTAGAGAAAACATTGACGAACACCGCACTTCCAACACCGCAGACGTACATTTAAAAGTTCCAAAATAAATGACACAGACAAATGTTTTTAAAAATTATTTTTTTTTTAATAATTCAATGTTCAAACATTAGAAAAGCCTTCTATCGTGTTCCGATGGTAACCTGCCACACTCTGATCAGATTGTCGGTGTAGCCGGCGAACAGCGTCTGTAAAGAAGAAAAGAGATGGAAGATAAGGAACATGGAGAACAAAACAATTCCGTACAGTCACTGAAATCTTCCCCTCATAATTGCAGGACTCTCACCACGTGGTTTCAGAGTTCATGTGATCTTATAATCATCAGGGTGATTATCCAGAGAGCAGGAACAAAAATCTAAACCGTACCTGTCCGTCAGCAGACCAGGCCAGCGCGGTACACTGAGGAGGCTCGGCTTTGCTGTTCGTGCTGATCACCTCCTGTCTTAGTTCGTCAACGATAATCTTGCCCTCGAGGTCCTGATGGAGAGGGAGTGGGAGGGAGAGTGAGTGAGCGAGAGAGAAGAGCAAGAGAGAGTGAGAGAGAGAAACACACACAGTGAGCCACATCTTTCATTAAACAAACAGCATTCAGAAGGCAAACCGGTGTTAATCAGAGCTCTCAGAAACAGCCTCTTGTATCATCACAGGATTGCAGAAGACATTTAGGTTTCATCACAGAATCGTTATCGTGTACATGAAAGCGTATTTTCATATTTCACGGTAGAGTTTTACTTTAGTGACCTAGAAGCGTGTGAGATGTTATAAGAACTCCGAGCTCACCCAGATCTTGATGCTCGGACCGGTGGCGGCGCAGAGCCAGTAGCGGTTGGGGCTGAAGCAGAGGGCGTTGATCGTGTCTCCTCCATCCAGAGTGTACAGGTGCTTCCCCTCGTTCAGATCCCATAGCATAGCCTGGCCGTCCTGTTAAACCGGACCGCAGACAAACACGAACACAGCTGAACATCGCTGTTTAACTAACAAACACTAGCCCAAAAAACCTGGTGCGTGTTCAGAAACAGCCTCTTTATCATCACACTGACACAGACGGCATTGATGTTTCATCACCACACCGGAGCGGTCACAAAGTCCTTTAATTAAACCTTTAATAAAACCTGTATCAGTTTTTAAACTTTTCTATTTAATTAATGTTTCATTTTAATTGTAATATTTAACAAATTAAATGTATACGTCTTTAATTAAATCCGATTTCATATATAATAGTTACTTTATAAAACAACTTAATCCACTTAAAATAAAATTAATTTATTTAAATAATCCTTACAAAATATAAAACAAGCAAATGCTTTAATTATTTAGTTAAAGTTGGAATTCTTTTTTTTTTTTTAGTCGTCAAATAATATACGTGTTTACATCGCAGCTCCTTACATTTTTAACTTCAGGCAAATTTATTCAGATTACTTTTCCAACATAAATTATTTAATAACTTCACAATGACATTTATGTAAAATGTTAATTATTTATCGTCAAGTAATCATTTAAATTAAAAGTTAACCAATTTAATATCGAGACGATATTAACGCTGTTTACGTTAGTTCTTTTTTAAAATTTTTTTTACAAAGACACAATATGCAATAAGAATTGTAACTGATGCTTAATGCCACACGGCTTTAACAGAAGTGTCACGAAGGGGTAATGAAGTCATACCTTTCCGCCGGATGCACAGAGCGAGCCGTCAGGAGACACGGTGACAGTGTTCAGGTAGCCTGTGTGGCCGATGTGGTTCGTCTTCAGCTTGCAGTTGGCGAGATTCCAAACCTTTACACGCGGATCAGAAGCGAACACGACGGATTAGGACAAAACAACACAAAAAAAAAAAAAGCACAAACACACTTAAACCGTCAGGCTGTGTTTTAATGACGCAAACAGATTCCTCATTCCAGCGAACGTAATGGAGGGAAAAGGTTTTATTTGTATTTCAAGGATAATATCCTGATAAAACTATTCAGTTCATTCTGACTGGTTTGTGTTTAAAGGTGGTTCCTCCTCCTTATCTCTACTCTGATGGGACAGATCATGCAGCCTAAACCAAACCAGGCACACACGAGAGGTAAAGATTCACCACGGGGCAGCAGAATGCGTAATTCTGATTGGCCAGAAGGTGTTTAAGGTCTAATGTTTCTATAGCAACCACACATCTGCATGAACATGACGCAGCGCGTCCTTCTCCTTCATGTTAATACCGTAACCCATCATAATTGCAGGACTTGTCCTCAGAGCCCGAGAGCTCAGATAGAAAGTCATGTATTTTTTAGTCATTGGGTTAAAAGGTGCGAGTGCAGAATAAGGACTGTTACACTGTCCTACCTTGACCATCTTGTCCCAGCCGCAGGACACGATGATGGGGTTGCTGCTGTTTGGGGAGAACCGCACGCAGGACACCCACTCTGTGTGGCTCTCGTCCTGTAGGAGCAGAATTTACAGGTTTCAGAACAACCATTTGTAGACATGCCTGCATTTAAAGGCTAAATTACTACATGAGGAAACTATCACACGGCTACGATCGACCGCCACCTTGATAACCGTGTATAGACTCGACAAAGACGTATAGAACAGTAGTGGGTTTTAACCACATGTTCGGTCCCCTGTGAGATTACGGAGCCTGACCTGGATGGTGTACTTGCACACTCCCAGAGTGTTCCACAGCTTGATGGTTTTATCCCTGGATCCAGACACGATCTGGCGGTTATCAGAAGAAAAAGCCACGCTCAGGACGTCTTTGGTGTGGCCCACAAAGCGGCGAGTCGTCGTGCCACTGGGGGAACAAAATATCGACAAAATCGAGACGTGAAAAACAAAACACAACTCGTTAGCCTTACAATTGAAGTTAAAGCGAGGTTGTAAACGAGGATCTTTGGCATCCTTAGGAGAGAAACGTTACGTTATTTAAGGAAAATAATCGACGTTGGAATAGCTGCAGGTCACACGACATCAACTCACTGATTATTACATATAACATTATTAAATTAACAATAAAATATTCGGTTAATACGGCTAGTTTTAAAGACAACCTGAAACAAATCAGTGTGCTTGTGATGATCACAAAGGTTTTTGAAGTGACGGATCTTTACTCATTAAACACAATATAATAATGTTGTGTTGTCTTTAAAACCTTAATGTTCAGTAAATCACTACAAGACGAACTAAACACACAGGAATGTGCTGTTGTATACTGAAAATGACAAACTTCTGTGTTGTCATTTTTCCCGACAACAGCACAAACCCTGGTGGTCTTTACAACAAGGCGTACTTTAGTCTGATACGAACAACACGTAGGGGCTACAAATATGTCCCCACCTGATCGGACCCTACACTCACGTTGTCAGGTCCCAGAGGCGCAGAGTGCCGTCCCACGAGCCGGACAGGGCAAACTGGCCATCGGATGAGATCACGACATCGCTCACGAAGTGCGAGTGTCCTCTCAGAGCGCGCTGGGGGACGCCGTAGTTCGTCTCGTCTCGAGTCAGCTTCCACATGATGACAGTCTTGTCTGCAAATCCAAGCAAATAAACAGTTTATCAGACATGAAAATAAGACTTAGAACTGTAATAATGGTAATGACACACTGACAAGAAGCCTTTTCTCTACCAGAAAAACCCCCCAAAGAAAAACATGTTTTGGCTCCGACTTGGTACCACAGTGGAAGCCAGTTTACAGCAGATCCACATGTGAACAATCTAAATATATGTGGGACGCCTTCCCGGCCCCGTCCGGCCGGCAAGGGACGCCTTCCCGGCCCCGTCCGGCCGGCAAGGGACGCCTTCACACCTCTGTATTACGAACCACTCCAGAGAGACATGAAGCACAATGCAGTCTTATTGCACTAACATCAGCTAGAAAAAGTGAAGGCTGGCATTAACAGAAGGCATAAAATTCGACACCTTCTTCTATTAAACCCCATTTCATCTCCTCAATCATGACATAATATACCAAATCAGGGCCATAATCTGTAAATAAAACCCATAAATTAAATATTATTGACTGATGAATAAATATATATACATATATATGATTATTAGGGTTGCCAGATTGAGCATACTTCCACACCAGCATGATCGCTAGCTGAATATTATTCCTATAATTTTTCACAATTTTCCTAGGCGTGAGATGATGTAATTAACACGTGTTCAACACACAGCGCTCTACAGTAAGATTTGAGCGGGGTGGTTAGGGGGTGCTTGAGACGGACTTGGCATCCCGTCATGGCGCGGCCCTAGCACTCACCCCTGGACGCAGACAGGATCATGTCGGGAAACTGCGGCGTGGTGGCGATCTGAGTGACCCATCCGCTGTGGCCCTTCAGCGTCCCTCTTACCGTCATCTGTTCCGTCATCTTACACACGCGTCGCTACAGCCAGCAGGTCGATGGCGCCGGATTGTAGCTGAGACACCAAACCTCACCGCGCGCTACAGGAAAAGGACACAGCGCACCGGAAACACACACTTTCAGCGCCTGCTTCTTCTTCGTCGGTGTCCTGCTGTCTAGCACATCGCGCGATATCGCCATCTGGCGCCTAAAACAAGATGATAGTCACAACATGAGCATCATGATGAACTTTCTGATCCTGTTGGTGTGAAGAAGGAGCTTCTGTATAAGACTGAAGCTTTATCTTGTTCAGTTTGTCTGGCAAAGCTTTTGGATGTTCGCAAAATAACAAAAAAACAAAATACAAAGATTCTTTCTTGTTTAATTTTCTGTTGAAAAACAAGACTGGGGCAGTCATGGCCTAATAGTTAGAGAGTTTGACTCCTAACCTTAAGGTTGTGGGTTTGAGTCTCGGGAGGCCACGACTGAGGTGCCCTTGAGCAAGGCACAGAACCCCCCAACTGCTCCCCGGGCGCCGCAGCATAAATGGCTGCCCACTGCTCCGGGTGTGTGTTCTGTTCACGGTGTGTAGGTGTTCACTGCTGTGTGTGTGTGTGTGTGTTCACTGCTGTGTGTGTGTGTCCACTTTGGATGGGTTAAATGCAGAGAATGAATTCTGAGTATGGGTCACCGTACTTAGCTGTATGTCACGTCACTTTATAGACTCACTATTTAAATAAAAATAGTTTATGTAACTTTTATAATCACTCGAATGTACTTGATTTTCTGTCCTCTAACATGATATTCAAGTTAAACAGGATTAAACACTTCATAAAAGATAAAGATAAGATACGGTTTATAATTCCTAACCTTATCACCTTCTCTGTGGTATAGACTTTCTCCTAAAATGTGATTTTGATGTAAATAAACTCTCTATTTTTTCTCTTGTACCGACTTCTAATCTACAAATATCATTTTTTTCTCCCCACAAGCATTTACTCTGGAATAATCAATACGTGAAATACAAACATAAGTCAACATTTTGTAATAACTGGGTTAAAAATAATATATTGTTTATTTCACAAGGTTTTTTACTTAGAAAATGTAATATCCCAGTTTCTCCACAAGAATATAACAGTGTGTTTGATGCATTTCCTGCAGGATTTCTGAGATTATTACAGAATAATATGGAATCTGATAAGAAACTAACATTTAAAAAAGAAATCGTTCTGAATGATAACAATATTAAAGACAATAAATGTAATAATACATTTTTTAGGGAGGTTAGGTTTTTTAGGGGTTACTTTACTGTCCTGTAGTATTGGGAAATAAACAATACTGGGACAGACTCTTTAAGAATATTGATTGGAAATTGGTTTGGACTTTAATAATAACAAATATTGCATTAACAATAAAATCAGTGAAGTATATTTTAAAATTAGACAGCTAATTCTCGGGTCACGGGGAGCCTGTGCCTATCTCAGGCGTCATCGGGCATCAAGGCAGGATACACCCTGGACGGAGTGCCAACCCATCACAGGGCACACATACACTCTCATACTACGGACAATATTCCAGAGATGCCAATCAACCTACCATGCATGTCTTTGGACCGGGGGAGGAAACCGGAGCACCCGGAGGAAACCCCCGAGGCACGGGGAGAACATGCAAACTCCACACACACAAGGCAGAGGCGGGAATCGAACCCCCAACCCTGGAGGTGTGAGGCGAACGTGCTATCCACTAAGCCACCGTGCCCCCACCAACATAGCAATTTCTACAAAAGTTTAAAAAATGTTATACCACCTTCTTGTGCACTCTGCGATATAAATACAGAATCTGTACCTTTTTTTTATTGTATGTACATACGGTTTTATGGATTGATGTCGAATGTGTTTTGGAATCTTTGTGTGGGACAAAAATGAATATACAGAAAAAAGATGTTATATTTTATTTATGAGGAAAGTAAAATGGTGAAGTATTTTTATTTAAAATCTAATTTTATTTATTATTGTTATTATTTATATATTTTTGTATTTTATGAAAGTTTCATATCCATAAAAGTAAAATGGTTTAAAAATAAACCAAACATTTTCCATTTTAAGCTGGACTTACGAGCCGAAAAGCTGTCAAAGCTATGGACTTTTACAAGACTGTTAATTCCTCTTCTCTAATTTAATGATATTGCTCCATTCCCCTTATTTGTATTTTTATTTTTGTATTTTATGTTTTCTCTCCTTTATGTTATGTCACTATTCTAAGATTCGAATAATAGGACATTGCATTTTGTTCTCTGTTATCATTTGTTATTGAGAAAAAAAAAGAAAAAATATTGTTCTTCATCATCTTCTCTTCCTCTTCATCCTCTTCCTCACATTTAAAGGAACAGGTGATGATTTTATGAACAACAGCAACAATGATGTCATAGTCTATACCAATCGATTAATAAGGACTAATAAGGACTTAGAGATAAATGATTATGGATTAATTCTGTTTTTTTTAAATGTAATTTACAAAGTATTGATTGACTGTGAAAACTAATGCACTATAATTATTTACAGACACGCAAGCACAAACGCCTCCCTGTGACGTCACGTCGGAAAAGTCCATTATGGTCGTTTACGTTTTTTTTTTTTTACCAATACACTCTCAAAAATGTAATGTAATGACATTGTTGCTATTTAAGCTATTTTCAGTGTATACACACATAATTTCAGTGTACACACACACACACACACACACACACGCATATTATAATGCACAAATACTAAATCTTCCTACATAATGGACTCTTCCAAGTCAAAACGCCTACGGAGTTGCACCTTCATCAATCCACCCGTATTGATACAAACCCCACCCCTTTTTTTTATACATGATTGGCTATCGGTTTTGATTCTAACCAATAAACAGGCAGAAGCCGGAGTTGCTAGCCAAACCGAATTCAGGAAGAAGAATGCGGGTGGGAAAACACTTCAAATGAACGTAGAACGTTCTAGAAGTCAGGCAGCCATTTTGGGAGAACTTTGTCAGAACAAAAGGGAAATTGTGTCGTCGAAAAAGTCTGTTTCCTAAGCAACGCTACGTGCTTTATTTTCATTATAATCAGATAATTAACTTTGACTAAGGTGAGATACTTTTATTATTTATATTTTGGTTTAACAGATGTACGTTATATCTGGTTATTATTCGTGACCTAATTAGCCACCTAGCATGTGGACACCACCTAATGACGGTATACGGGTGTGGATTATATTACCTCAGCTTTCTCAGCTTTATTTACATTGAACTCTACGTTGTTCTTTCGTTTATGTTGTTCTTATTCGTTGGGGATCGTTTTCACGTCGTTTTGTTAAGGTTTAAATGGTAGACTTGCGCAGTATATCTGTGCGACTTCGTTCTTTTCTCTGGATGTAAAGAAAACACCCGTTCTCACCGCAAGCTGCAAATAATAACAATTATCTCGTGGACACGAAAAAAACCTCTGATATATTAATATCTAATATTATTAACCTCGTGTTTGTGTTCAGAGCTGTTATTTTTAAACATTAGAGAAGTTTAACATTCAGTAAAATACTTGTCAAATAAAATAGATGTTTTGTTTTTATAGAATTATCTCTGCTTATAGTTTTATTAAACTATAAAATGTTTTATATAAAAATCATATAATTTACAGTTAAACATGATCTCATGATCACCAGGTACAGGAGAGAGAGAGAGTGTGTGTGTGTGTGTGTGTGTGTGTGTGTGTGTGTGTATATGGTATGTATGTGTGTGTGTGTTTAACCTTGATATAGAAAAGGAGCCTTGTAATTAAAAACTTCAACTTCAATAGCCTTCATCATAAAAACACTAGATGTTATATATATTATATATCAGCATGTTTGTTTTGTTTTCATGTACTTTATTTATTTGTTTATATATTTGTTTGTTGTTGGCAGATGAGGCAGCGAGACAGCACAAGTCCTTCACCAGTAAGAGAGAACAGCTGGATGTCTGGGAGACGAAAGCGCCACAGGAGAGTGTCACACAGCAGTGAACGAGAAAACAAGTACCGTAAACTTCACCAGCATCCGAAAAGCAGTGACGGGTAAACCTCACTTTTACTACACTTTTATCTAAATCTAACGTAGCTCGAACGTCAATCGAACGTCAATCATAATATTCAGGTGCAAGTGTGTTAATGGTGGATTTTCAATACTTCAACAAGACATTTGCATTTTTTTTTTGTTCTGGTCTTATAACCAAAATCAACACTGGTAGCATATGAGACATGTTTTAAGTGAAATAGTTTGTGTAAGCTTTTAAATTTCAGTAAAATAAGTAAAATAGACACTTTTAATTATGACCAGATTTGCCCGAAGGGTAAAGTAAAATCTTCTGTTCTAAGTAAAATGTTATTCTATCAACATGGGGGTTTGGTATGGATCATTTCAGCGTGCACCCCATGAACAGACAGCGTCTGAATCTAATATTAGCTATTTGATGTTCCTGCCATTTCCTGGAAGAAACCAGACTCTTAACTTTCTATGTAACATGTAGACCACACTTGATGCAGTATAAAAACGCCAGAAGGTTTTAGTTGATGTCACCCTGATTTGTGGCGACCATGCGTGACCGATACTAAGGGCCTCCCTTAGTGGGTCTCACGTTTCATTCTGGAATCAGCAGCTCCGCAGATCTATTCAAACCATATGAAATGCCTTGCGAAGTGATCTAGTGTAGTGATCATTACAAGGTTGAAGTACCACCACAATTGCCATTTACTATAAAATTGTCTTTGGCTTTAAAGTTGTATGACCTGTGGGTTAGGAAAACCCGAAAGGTTGTTTGGTAAACAGGCCACAAGCAGTGTTTAGTGTTCTTATACGTGTTGACTTTGACTTCATGCAGTATCGCCACAGTTAGTGGTGATGTTTAATCTTAATAACAAAAGACGTACGTTATAATGTAGGTCATAGAGGTTAATGCTTTTATTTTTTGACCCACATATTTGGGTGTAGCAGAAATAGTCATTACAGCCTTCCTCACAGGCATTACTTGGAGAGCCGAAGTCTGAATGAAAAGCAGGAGACGAAAGTCAGAGCTGTGGATTCAGGGTATGAGAAGGAAAGCCACACGAGCCTCTCAAGGGAGAAGGAAAGGCATCGCGTCCGCCACAGGGCCCCAGACTGGCACCATTACAGCAAATCATCTGGATACAGCGGCCAGAGCAGCCGGCACGGTCGGAGACGCAGTCGTAGCCGCCTTCGGCACCGTCGCTCTCACTCGGTATGAGCGACGTCTTGTTTCCTTTCATCACGCGTCTTTTTTCTTTTTGTCTGCGTAGATGGACTACTCACCCACTTTTCATTAAAGTCTAATTCAATGCCTGATAACTTTTGTTATTCCAGTAAACAGGAGAATGCTAGGGAAAAAATGTCAGGTAGTACAGGGGGGCGGGGCAACGAAAGCTTAGTTTAAGGTTATTGTAAAGTTAACTGTCAATGATGTCTACTTTACATATTTTATAAGTATCCTGTCTGAAAATGTGTTGCCATTGTTTTTCTTCTGTAACACACACTATGTGGTGGGCCCCCTGTGCGTATCTCTGTCGCGGGCTGAATTTGCGTTGGCTGCACCCTGTGGCCGGGCCTGACTGCTGCGCTATCTGAATGGGCCGAATCGCTTCCCCCGTTCTTCCCGCGCTGAATGAATGAATGCCGCGTTCTGGTCCCCCTGATTCTCATGGTTATTGATGATGATGGTGGTGATGCTGATGGTGGTCCGAAAACCTCCAGAGGAGCCATCGCAGGAAAAGGTCCAGAAGTATTGAGGATGATGAGGAGGGGCACCTGATCTATCACAGTGGAGACATACTCAGGGCGAGATGTATAGAATATATACTTTTTTTGTATACCTTCTGTATCTGTTGTCTTTTTGTCTCACATTTGAAATGAAATGTCACATGTAGTGCTTTAGGATAAATATTTTTGGGGCATGATTATATCAGCACTACAGGAGGGAAGAAGTCATAGACTTATTTTTGTTTCCCTGTATTTTCAGCTATATTAGCCTAGCACTGACTTGCCTTGTATTCATGTATGCCACGTGTCTCTTTTTGAACGATTTATTATCTCCAGCTAGATGTCTTAGATGGGTCTGTTATGTCTCAGTTATGTTACACTAGAGGTTCGACGTGTCTAATTGCCTGTCTTTGCACCCTAGATGAGATCGTGTGCACACTAGGAGAAGGTGCATTTGGGAAAGTAGTCGAATGCATCGATCAGAAAAAGTAAGTTAAATATCTACAAATAAAAGAACATTCAGGCCGTATAAAGTTTAAAGCGATTATTTGTCCCTGCAATATCTGACCTCGTTTCCTTCCTTTGTTTGCAGTCAAGGTGCTCGTGTTGCACTGAAGATCATAAAAAACATTGAACGTTATCGAGATGCGGCCATGTCTGAGGTCGAAGTGCTGGAACACATAAACGCTCTCGACAAAGACAGAAAATAGTGAGTAACTTTGCCAATGCTTTTTTTTTTTTTTTTGGTGGATTGACCTTGAGACAGCAAACACCCCTTTGTTGCCGGTCAACAAGAACAGTGTTTTTAAACTAAATAGTCTGTCATAATGTCCTTGGTTATTACACACACTTTTCCATCTAAATATTATATAATTATATTTCAGTATTAGTTTATTTTTGCTGCAATTACAATTTTTAAAAAAGGGACACTATTGTTTTTTTATTTTACTTTATTTAGTTTAACCAATCTGTAAATCATGATTCGTGTTGCTTAGATTGACAGCACCACCATCCCAAACCAGACATAGAGACAACAGTGATGATAATACAGACAGATGGATATCGTAAGCATGAAGGTTTTCTGACTGTTTCTCTCTTCTTACAGCTGTTGTGTGCGTATGCTTGACTGGTTTGACCACCACGGCCATGTGTGCATTGTGTTTGAACTGCTTGGATTGAGCACTTTCGACTTCCTCAAAGAGAATAACTTCCAGCCCTTTCCGATTGACCAGATCAGGCACATGGCCTACCAGATCATCAAAGCAGTCAAGTGTGAGTAGTCTAATAACATCTGATGACCGTGGAATCGTTTAGTACGTTGTTGTACGGCTGGACGTGTCTCATTTGGACGTCTTTTTTCTCTTTAGTCATGCACAGAAACAAGCTAACACACACAGACCTGAAGCCAGAGAACATCTTGTTTGTCGATTCCAAGTATGACCTCGAGTACAACGCAAAAATGGTGAGCACCAAGTATAATGTCATTGCTGTGTTTCGTTGCTCTGTGTATGCAAGTTTTAGAATGTTAAAGAGCTGAAGGAACATCTTGAACTTCTTGTTACACAGAGAAGAGATGAGAGGACTGTGAAGAATCCAGATGTGAAAGTGGTCGATTTTGGGAATGCAACATATGAGCACGAGCATCACACCACCGTGGTTTCTACACGACATTATCGTGCACCCGAAGTCATTCTGGGTAATTCTGAACTACGTTTTATGCGTATGTGCCTGTTTGCGGTCATCAGTGGTGTATGCATTCACACGGATGTTTTTTTTTTATTGACTTGTTTTGTTACACAGAGCTGGGATGGGACCATTCCTGTGATGTTTGGAGTGTTGGTTGCATTCTTATTGAATATTACCTTGGAAGCACACTGTTCCAGGTGAGTGCGCAGCTAATGAAAATGTGTCCGAATACGGATTACTAAGAACTTAAACTAACGAATATATCCTGTGAATTCGTGCTTGTTTCAGACTCATGACAGTAAAGAACATCTGGCCATGATGGAAAGAGTCCTGGGTCCATTACCAACACACATGCTCCAGAAAACAAGGCAAGTCTATATTCTAATGAGCGTTTTCATCACTCGTTGGTTGTGTCGGTGCATGGGGTTAGTTTGTACCCAGTTGCATCTAATTAACATCTTGTGTTGAATCCCTGCAGGAAGCGGCGATTTGTCCACCGGGACAAACTAGACTGGGACGCGCAAACCACGTCGGGACGATACGTTCGGAAACACTGCAAACCTCTCAGAGTGAGCATCTTTACTACATAACGAACCTTGCGACGTCTGTTAGACTTTCCACACCTGAAAATCATATCGTCGACCTGTAGTTTTTGCACGTTACACTGGTCTGATTTTAAAACTTATAACAAACAGCCTAATTTCTTTAAGCTAACATTAGGAAATTTTTTCCAGGAAGTTTTCTCTAACTAGACAGTTAAGTGAAAGTCTTTATCACCAGTTAGGATTCCACACTAACTGCTGTGTCCCACATACATGAGCTCATAGACACCCAATATGATTGACACGAGTGCTAGCATGCCCATTTCACCCAGAAAGCAAAGCCGCATTTGCACTTTTGTTCTCTCTACGGATAGATGTGGCTTTTTCAGGATTTGAACCAACAGTAGGCTTCTGGTTTCAGTCCATCGTTAGTCATACAGCATAGCAGCAGCACGTTGTTAATTGTTAACATGATGGTAATGATTGTCTTTCCCTTTTTCCCCTCCAAAAAGAGCTATATGAACTCCAGAAGCCTGGCCCACGAGGAGCTGTTCGACCTCCTTGAGAAGATGTTGGAATACGACATGACCAAGCGAATCACTCTGGACGATGCCATTAGACATCCTTTCTTTGACTGTCTTTCGAAGGGCCACAAGTGAACGAAACAAACTATCCCGCCCCCCCCCCGCCCCCCCCCACTCTCAATGAGAGGTTGCATTTAAAGGACTGTATCAGTCCCATGTCTAGGTTTTTGCTCCTCCTTTCAATGTAATGTGTAATTTATGTGATCTGTAACTTATATTGTATTTTACACAGTTGTCAATCAAGGCAGAGAAATATACATGGTTAGTGTTAAATATTATTTCCTCATTTGTCAAATAAGTAATGTAGATTGATTAATTCATTGTGTAGCCATTGTGTGTCAATTACTGTTTATTCTTATAATTTTCAATAAAAAAATGTTCAAGGAGCAAGCAGTCTGGGTCCGTTTTGTTTTTGTTTCTTACAGCAGTTGTACGTTTTAAACACTAGATGGCGGCAGAGGATGGCATGATTTTCACCTGAACATTATACGTGTGTTAGCTGAGCTGAGGATTATAATACTGTAATAATTAGAGAGAAATAGATTTCCCTCTTCTTAACATTAACGTGCCAGTTTATTAAAGTTTATTTATTTGTTCCAAATTTAATGATACGAAAATATTCCATTCTTGTTGGTCAGGTTTTAATTTAATGTTAATTTGCTAATTAACTTGGACTTTGTGTACATGTATTTGTGCTGTTAGTCTGACATGGGCAATGTTTTATATGTAAGGTAATAAACTGGAGAAATGAACAGAAAGTGCGCTCTGACTTTATTACACTGTAATCATCATCATCACACACACACACACACACACACACACACACACACACACACACACACAACTCTTTGGCATCCAAATGACTGCACCGACCTCACAGGAATCATCTTTTACCATCACATCAATAATTCTTAAAACTCAAACCAGAGCAGTTTTAATTAGTGCTCGACTTATTGGTAACTATAGCAACCGTTAGGTGGCACCTTTTTTAGTAAAATAGTGTAGGTTTGAAGAGAACACACGCACACACACACACATACATTCTCTCTCTCTCTCTCTCTCTCTCTCTCTCTCTCTCTCTCTCTCTCTCTCTCTCTCTCTCTCTCACACACACACACACACACACACAGTTGCCAGGTGGCTGAAGTACTCGGAGCTTTTATTCTCCCCTCGTTTCACGGTCCACAACAAACACTCCCACACGCGCGCGCACACGCACACACGCTCTACACGCGCGAGTCATCAGTGAGCTGCAGAAGTGTGTGAACCGTTCCTCATCATCTCGTTCTTCATCATCTTCATCATATCTCCATCCACAGCTTTACTGCAGAGAGACACAGCAGCGCTTACAGCAGAATCGGATCTCCACCAGCGGTCCTCAGCATGGATACACGCCCGGAGGAGAGGAAAGCATCCCCGGTGCCCGGCTCCGTCCCCGCGCGCCGCTGGAACTCTGTCTCCGCCGTCGCCGCCGTGTGCCTCGCGTTGTCGCTCAGCGCTCTGGCCACGTGCTGTCTCATGGTGATTAAAACGAACGGGATGGAGAGTAAAGTGCGCGCGCTGGAGCGCATGAGCGACGGCCCGGTGACCGAAGAGCTGCGGGACACCGTCCGGAGTCTGGTGCAAGAAGTGAGTTATAAACATCATAACACTTTACAGTTCAGCTCTAATGAACCGCACGGTCCAGTCGGGGTTATTTCTCTTTAATGTTGTTATTAGAATAAAAAATAAAAAAGCTTCATAACATCAAATACTTTATATAGAATTATATACTTTATATAGAATTATATCATTTATATAGAATCATATACTTTATATAGAATCATATACTTTATATAGAATTAGATACTTTATATAGAATTAGATACTTTATATAGAATCATATACCTTATACAGAATTTTATTATTTATTTTACTTTTATTTTCATTTCATGAATTATTTATTGTGTTATTTTTAGTCCAAATTTGAAATACTTCCATGTTCCGGTCAATAAGTTCCCTTTCCACTTATTTAATATAATATTAATTACTGGCATTCAGTAGTACAGTGCTGTATGTTGAAGACCTGACTACTGAAAAACAAAAACTTGTACTAATTGATATATTTCATCAAAGTCCTGGATCTTTACCAGTGAGGATTAAACAGGATGAAACATGTTTAAGTGTAAGTGCATGTTTAGTCTTTTACATAGTTTTACTTACAGAATGTATCTCTCTCTCTCTCTCTCTCTCTCTCTCTCTCTCTCTATATATATATATATATATATATATATATATATATATATATATATATATATATACACAGACAGACAAACAGACAACAGACATACAGTTAGATAGATAGATAGATAGATAGATAGATAGATAGATAGATAGATAGATAGATAGATAAAAAAAATTGTTCTACTTTTCCAAACATATCTGAGCAGGTGACAAAGATCTGGTGTGTGTGTTTGTGTTGCTAGATGCTTGGATATCTATCTATCTATCAATCTATCTATCTACCTGTCTGTCTGTCTGTCTGTCTGTCTGTCTGTCTGTCTGTCTGTCTGTCTGTCTGCCTGTCTGTCTGTCTGTCTATGGTTAGAGCTTCTGTTACAGAAAATTGATCAATGCCCTTTGGTCCAATCCAGGTTTAGACTTCACCATCACTGTGGTATAACATGATTCATTAATTGATTCACAAATGATTCATTACACATCGTTGCTGTCACACAGAATATATTAGTAGTTTAATATAACAATGAATTGCAGTGTTAGAAATCAGATGTTTGTGCTAAACACCCGGCAGAGTGTTGCTTCCTCACTGCTTCCTCAGTCTGAAGGTTGCGTATGTCGTCTTTTTCGTTCCAGACTCTGAGCGAGCTGATGCCCAAACTGCGCACAGCCAGAGACGTGAATCACGAGTGCGTCTGTCCTCCAGGTACGTCCACTACTGTCTATCTGTCCCTGCTTCCTGCCTCTGAGATGTTTCGGTGTGATCTGTGTTAACGCTCTGTACGCTGTAATCATGGTTGTGTAATATAGATGAACTGGGATGTAGTTGATGTGTAGCCGATGTAGTCGGGGGTTAAACTACTCCCATGTTGCTGAGTATTACGGGTATTTTAATGTGGCTTTTTTTTATTTCGGCTCTAAAGGATATCTTAGCAGGCTGTAGATTGTTTAGTGACTGTATTTCTGAGACGTGCTGGAACAAGCGCTTTACTGGCAGCTCGCTTTATCACCAACGCCTTCGCTTTTAATGGGAACCTGTGAATTTGTCTCAGTAATCATAGCTGAGGACTGTGAGATTTACCTTAAACAAACATGACTGACATGCACATCTCTGATCAGAGTTCATGTAATAAACCCTATTTTCTCATGGGTTTCTCTGTGGTACAATAGTTTGCATAAGTATTCACCCCTCAGAACGTTCCTGTATATTGTACTTGGATTATATGACATGAATCTGCACAAAATATCCATGTAACTGAAACAACAGAAACTGGAAAAGGATTTAAAAATAAAAATGGTAAAAGTGTTAGCAGAAGTAATGGCTGCTTCTCTGACTAATCCCTTCAAGGCAGGGTTTTGGTTGTGCAATGTTGTTCTTTTCTTTCTTTCTTTTTTTTTTAATAATTGATTTAATGATGCTCTGTGAGATGATCAAAGTTTATTATAACCAAACCCTGATTGATACTTTTCCAAAACTCTGTCCCAGATTTGTTTGGATAGCTTCTTAAAAATCATGATGCTGTTTGCTAAGGTAAAGTCTCTAATTGTCACTGATTATCCGACTCGGAATTGAAATCCCGTCCGATTCGATGTTATTGCAAATAAACCCTGGTCTATTTCAGTTCAGAGTTTAAATTGTACAAACTGTAGAAAAGTTCAAGGGGGTGAATACTTATGCATAGCACTTTAAGAATTTCAAGTAGGGCAGACATCAGCTTCTGTTTATATGAGATGAATGTTTGTGTGTGTGTGTGTGTGTGTGTGTGTGTGTGTGTGTGTGTGTGTGTGTGTGTGTGTGTGTGTGTATGTGGGTGTTTGTGTGTGGGTGTGGGTGTGTGTGGGTAAAGCAAGAGAGAGAGAGAGAGTGAGTGTGTGTGTGTGTGAGAGAGAGAGAGAGAGAGAGAGAGAAAGGCAGAGAGAGAGAGAGAAAGAGAGCGTAAGAGAGAGAAAGAGGCAGAGAGAGAAAGGCAGAGAGAGAGAGAGAGAGAGAGGCAGACAGAGAGAGAGAGAGAGAGAGAGAGAGAGAGAGAGAGAAAGAAATAGAGTGTGTGAGACAGAGAGAGAGAGAGAGAGAAAGATAGAGCGAGAGAGAGAAAGAGACAGAGAGAGAGAGAGAAAGAAATAGTGTGTGAGACAGAGAGAGAGAGACAGAGAGAGAGAGAGACAGAGAGAGAGAGAGAAAGAGAGAGAGAAATAGAAATAGAGTGTGTGTGTGAGAGAGAGAGAGAAACAGATAGAGATTAAAAGACAGACACAGAGACATATACAGACAGTTACACATTTTTATACAGTATTTTTGTCCCCACAACAGATGCAGTGTCACTGATTAGTCACTGATGTACTAGACTAAGGAGCTCGCTAAGCTGGTATCATGGTGACGGCTGTGTTCCTGTGTGTTCCTGTGTGTTCCTGTGTGTTCTTGTGTGTTCTTGTGTGTTCTTGTGTGCTCTTGTGTGCTCTTGTGTGTTCTTGTGTGTTCTTGTGTGTTCCTGTGTGCTCTTGTGTGTTCTTGTGTGCTCTTGTGTGTTCTTGTGTGTTCTTGTGTGTTCTTGTGTGTTCCTGTGTGCTCTTGTGTGTTCTTGTGTGTTCTTGTGTGTTCTTGTGTGTTCTTGTGTGTTCTTTTCAGACTTTTCAGCTTTTCAGTGAACTGTTCTCTTGTGCATCCTTTGAGTAAAATGAGTTCTTCTGTGTTTACACGGGTCGTAAGTGGAGCTATAAGCACTAACTCCACCCCTCGGCTCAGCCTTAGATGGTGAAAACGGCCATGTATCTGCAATCAGCTGAGGATTGTAGTACATCCTGATCAGTGCAGCCATGCAGGTGGCATCTGGCTTTTCTTGCTCTGAAAAAAAATGAAGGTCCTAATGAGCTGTCAGAGCTGGTGCTACTGTAAGTGTTTACTGCTTTCAGCTTTCTGCACCTCTGCAGCGAGTGTGTTTTAGCTCGGGTTTGGTGATTTTAAAGGAATGGTTTGGAGAAAATGGTCTTAGATTTTCTTTCGCTCCAAAATGAATTGAAGGACGTCATTCTGGAGACAAACTATCGTTAAATCCTCTCATTAAAACCATCATAAAATCATTCATCTTCTACCGCTTATCAGAACTTCTCGGGTCACGGGGAGCCTGTGCCGATCTCAGGCGTCATCGGGCATCGAGGCAGGATACACCCTGGACGGAGTGCCAACCCATCACAGGGCACACACACACTCTCATTCACACACACACTACGGACAATTTTCCAGAGATGCCAATCAACCTACCATGCATGTCTTTGGACCTGGGGAGGAAACCGGAGTACCCGGAGGAAACCCCCGAGGCACGGGGAGAACATGCAAACTCCACACACACAAGGCGGAGGTGGGAATCGAACCCCCAACCCTGGAGGTGTGAGGCGAA
>NC_062534.1:3440567-3483067 GCF_022655615.1 Tachysurus fulvidraco
CTCCCCCGGTCCAAAGACATGCATGGTAGGTTGATTGGCATCTCTGGAAAATTGTCCGTAGTGTGTGTGTGTGTGTGTGTGTGTGTGAGTGAATGAGAGTGTGTGTGTGCCCTGTGATGGGTTGGCACTCCGTCCAGGGTGTATCCTGCCTCGATGCCCGATGACGCCTGAGATAGGCACAGGCTCCCCGTGACCCGAGAAGTTCGGATAAGCGGTAGGAAATGGCTCGTTTTTTGCATTTTAAAACCCTCTAAAGTGTGAAGTAAATCCTTCTTGTCATCGTCGGCCACATGTTGTGTTATGGTTTTGTATAGTATGTGTTATGTCTGTTATGTTATGTTGTGTCTATTCTTCTTTGTTTAGATCCTTTAGGATCAGTGGCTGAGTATAGATCAGTTATCACGTGTGTAAAAATGCCAGTGTGTAGCACCTCTTTGCCCCAGTGTGTGTGTGTGTGTGTGTGTGTGTGTGTGTGTGTGTGTGTGTGTGTGTGTGTGTGTGTGTGTGTGAGACATCTTCTCATCTCACCATACCATGTTTATTCAATAGCCCTCGCCCGTGGACCCAAAATGGCGGCACCCAGCGACCGCCGGCCGTAAACGACTCGTTCGTTAATCTCGAACGTCTCTAACGTCCATCATGTGAATATATATTTCAGCATAAACACAGTAACAGATTCCCCATAACGTGTTTCTGCATCTCACAGACCCGAATTATGTTATTTATACGATTCGTAACGACGCAACGAGTTTATTGAGCGTCACTTCACGAGCATAGAAAAGTTTATACTGTAGATCGATGGTGCGTGGAAGCTCTATGACAAGTGTGTTATTGTTGTAAACGTGTTAACGCTCAGACTTCAGACTTCTGGCACCGGAAGAAGAAAAAGAAAAACACGAAACAAGATATTTTGAAGAAGAAATTCCTCCTGTGTCCTGAGGGCGAATGGTGATTTTGGAGCATGAAACAGACCTATTTTGCGGTATAGCACAATTAGGAAAATTGACTTGCGTCTGTTTGGAGTTTGCCAGCAAGCTATGTGGACGAACGGAGACGGCTGCCTTCCTCGTACGAGGACGTATTTCGAGCCAGCGCAGCTTCGCCGGTCGATCATTATAGCTTTATATAAAGTCAGAGGTGACATCCAGTAAAACACATACCAGTAGAAGTTCAGGAGAGTTCAGGAAAGTGAACTGTAAGATTCATTGCGTATGCGGTTTAACCTTTAGTAAGACTTTTAGAAGGAAATGAGAAATGTGAAGCGAATTCATGAGCCGAATTTAAATCTAGTCGTGATTAATCTTTATATGCTGTTACACCGGACGGCTCGGAGTATATTTGGCATCGTGCTTTAGATTTGAAAATGAACCTTATTGGTGGGCAACAATTTGGGGATTTTTTTTTTTGGGAAGCTGTGTATAAATGTATATGTACATATGTACACGTTGAAGGGAATATGACCTCCACTTCAATTCAATGAAATGTTATTTGTAAAGCACTTTCATCAATGGACATTGTCTTAAAGCAGTTTTATAGAACATAAGAAATATAGTACAAAAAGTTTATTATGCAAAGATTAATATTAGACTTCTATTTAAATGTGTTTGTATTTATCCCTAATGAACAAGTCTGAGGTAGAGGTCTTCACGGGTCCACTTAGATCCGGAAACCCGAGATCCGACCCGAGACCCGAGCGGGTTCGGGTCTAAAAGTTTCACGTGTACCTCGGACACGTGTCGGGTATAATAATAGCGGCATCGGGTCACAGGTAATTTAAAATGAATGTGTTTTTACCGAACGGACCCGAGAAGAACCGAACTACCGTATCTCGTGTGTGTGCATCGACTCGAGTCCTTTTCCAACCTCTCCTCTGTTTGCCAAGCTCGTGCCATGTGGCTGGTGACGTGTGGCTGGCGGTAAGCTCATTTACGTCGAAACAGACCTGTCAATCAATTTTGAATCCACTCTGTAGCGGTTACTTTAGTGTAGAGTTATGCAACATTCGGGTCCGGTCGGGTTAAAAAAAATTGCCAACCGGTCGGGTCGGACTCGGGTCTAATTTTCCTGGGTTTGTCTCGGGTCGGGTCTTATATATGCACATCGCGTTCTGGTAAAAAGTTATTCGGGTCACTTCGGGTCGGGTACACTTCTTTAGACCCGAGAAGACCTCTAGTCTGAGGTGACTGAGGTGACTGTGGTGAGGAAAAACTCCCTTAGATGGAAGAGGAAGAAACCTTGAGAGGAAACAGACTCAAAAGTGAACCGGAGTTTACTGGAGGGTGTGATTATAAACTGTTATAAACACCAGAGAGTGTTATTATAAATAATGTCCTTTCTACAGTCAGATACAGTCTGATAATTGTGTATTAATTAGGAGGTTGTTGTCCTTAAACATGGACCACATGGAGTTGGCATCTTCTCTTTTAATGTCCAAATCTTCATGACAAGGAATCCAACTGGAGCCGGAACGTCTCTAGATGCCTCAGGATCCTCACAGGGTCGACATGATCTCAACGAAGGTCCGAAATCATCCAACAGGATTTTCCTAGTAAATGTTTGGAAATATTGGAATTACAGAGATGATTTTTTTCTCAATCTTTATTAGATGTAAGTGTTTAATTTGTCTGATTCTTTTCAACAAGAAAGCAGAGACAATGTGTTCTTTAGTCAGATCGTAAATGCGCTGATCTCAGACCTGTTCTGTAACTCAGCTCAATAAATCTCTGATAAGCGGCTGAAAGGACGAAAGCACCGAAAACACAGGTCGTCAATCTGAAATCAGAAAACACTGTGACGGATTGAACCGAGCACTCGAACAAGAGCTGATTAACAAGTTTGAGTGAAACAAACACAAACCTTTGGGATTTCTTCAGCAGATTCTGTATAATCACGAGTAATGATGTCAGAAAAAAAACCCTGAACAGAATCAGTTTAAGTTCATTTGTAGCTCTCCATCACACAATATTGACATCTTCTGTCCTTAAAACATGGTATTAGGCTCTGATTGTAGTCTGAATCTCCTGAAATTTTGGCCACAGTCTCAATTCCTCCTCTTCTTTTAAGAATAGGTTCGTGGCTTGTCCACTGTTGTGGGATTCAGAGGCATCCAGCAAGCCGCCTCTGCGTCTGCATTTATTTCAAGAGGTCTTCAATCGGTCCGAGTATTTGTCCTCGAAAAAGTTTGTTTAGTTTGATGTCAGAAGCAGAAAATCCCTTAACTGATACAGTATGTCAACATGCTGATATGGGGAGAGACTCAAAGGAAGATTAACCAGTGGGAGATCAGCAGTACAAAGTAGAAACCCTAACAGATCAGACGAGGTTAGTTGCGCCATCTGGCTTTATTTAGCTCGTGCAACGATTGAACCGAACTATGTTTAATTGCAGGGTCCTTTTTTTCTGCAATAAAGGACGGCTAAAATTCCTCTTGTCACTTAGGTATTATAAACACGGTGCAGAATTTTATGTTTACGGTCTGTCATCGCCGTGATGACAAAAACAAGTGTGTGTGGTTGTGCTGTTATAGGAAAATAATCAATGACTGAAGCAGAGTGATGGTTATCACGATGGAATGGTGAGGTTATTTAACACATCCACAGCACATCATGAAGTCTCTTATATCAAACCATTTTTGATTACATTCATTCATTTTCTACCGCTTATCTGAACTTCTCGGGTCACAGGGAGCCTGTGCGTCATCGGGCATCGAGGCAGGTTTCAGCCTGGACGGAGTGCCAACCCATCGCAGGGCACACACACACTCTCATTCACTCACACACTCACACACTACGGACAATGTTCCAGAGATGCCAATCAACCTACCATGCATGTCTTTGGACCGGGGGAGGAAACTGGAGTACCCGGAGGAAACCCCCGAGGCACGGGGAGAACATGCAAACTCCACACACACAAGGCGGAGGCGGGAATCGAACCCCCAACCCTGGAGGTGTGAGGCGAACGTGCTAACCACTAAGCCACCGTGCCCCCGTATTTTTAATCATATTTAATATTGTAAAACAAGCTTCATGTGGCTTCATGATGATGGTGTTAAAGTTCCTGTCACAAAACCCTAGACAGCAACAGTAGACTCCTTCCAGAACTTTATAACAAATATCTTCATATCAGCCGTTAAACATCCGATAAATAAAAATACGTCAAAATAGAAAATCTGTACAGAATTCTATTGGCGGATAAACGTACTGCCGGAAAATTAGACTGGATTAGACAATCAGATTTGAGTATTGAACAAGGCTGTGGTACAATGCCACGTATAGTAGCTCTGGATTGTTAGTCAGCTCCTGGCTTCTTTTCACTGATCCTAATCTAGTCCTGGCACTCACAGCAGTAAATTCAGCAAATTCTAGAACAAAAGAGAACATGCTTCAGGAGGTTTGGCAGCTACAGAGTAAAGCCTCAGCCCACAAACTGCTGAGTGTACCTTAATCTCTCTGCAAAGAGCTCGCTGCTGCGATTCCTCGCTGTTCTCCAGTTATTTTCATATCTTCCCGCTAACTGTCGTGGCTAATCGGTTAGTTCCCCCATCTGCTCCTCTCAACCGGAGACCTTTATGCTCCGTAAGAGCCAAACATCCATCAGCGCCCAGCCTGTGCTCTGGAACCGGCCTTATCAGATGACCTCATTACCACTGTTTTTCCTAGCCGTCTTGGCTAACCGCTAACCATCCATCAGCAACCCGATTAACGCTAGCAGTTTCACCTGCTGCAGCTTGCTCATACTAGCCCTAGCATATGAGCTTAAATTACTGGGCTCTAGACTAAGCCTGGGATTTAAAATCACTTTAAATCTCCATGACGACAAGGTACCAAATCTTGGATTTAAAAAGTGATTCACAAATGGTAGATACACACTGTATGCTCAAAAGTTTGTGCACCCTTGATCATCAGATCCGTGTGTCCGTGTTGAACAACCCATTCAAGATTTATTCTGGGGCAGTGGTGGCTCAATTGGTTAAGGCTCTGTGGTGTTGATCAGAGGATCGGGGTTCAAGGCCTCACACAGCCAAGCTGTCACTGCTGGGCCCTTGAGCAAGGCCCTCAACCCTCCCTGCTCTGGGGCACTGTATCATAGCTGCCTCTGCACTCTGACCCCAAACTCCTCAGTTAGGGTATATGAAGAAAATAATTCCACTGTGCTGTATATGTGGCGATAATAAAGGCTCTTTCTTTCTTCTTTTCTTTCTTTATAACAAGCTCCACTCTTCTCTTCTGGGAAGAATTTCCACTAGATTTTAAAGCATTGTTGTGTTCATTCATTCATTCATTCATTCATTCATTCATTCATTCACTTACAAGAGCATTAGTGAGATCAGAATCCGATGTCAGGATGTCGAGGAGACTCCATTTCATGCGCGGTTGAGTCAGAGGTTCTGCGAAGGACACTCGAGTTCTCTGTCGATGTCCTTTGCAACGTAAAGTGGACTTTCTAGGTATTTTTCGCTATGTAGCCAATAATCTAAAAAAAAGTCTCCAAAAGTAAATAAACAAATGAACAAATCTCTAAATTATTCTACACTTTTTTTTGTCATCTCAGAGGAATTTATCGATTCTGAAATAAGAATAAAATAACCTCATTATAACTGAATGACAGATGGCAGAACGATGCCACGTCTACTGCAGCGTCTGGAATGTTATTTTGCATCATGTCTGCTTCGTTGTTTCCGACATGTTTCCGACAACCTCTGCCTCGTTAACCACCAACCTGGATCAACCCCTTTTTGTCGCCGCATACCTTTGGTCTGACTCTAAAATAGCTGCGTGGGATCGGATAGTGATTTGCGACCGGCGGCTCTGAGACGACTTCGACGTGTCAACGTTTAGCTGTAAATACGAACAAAAACAGCCGTGATGGGACATCCTTTGGCGGCAGACTCACAAATCTTCAATATAAAGCGATATCATTAACGGTCCATTAAACACTAATGACATTTTAAGACTTTTCGGCGTAGTGTTGGGACGTTGACTGTAGAATTGGATCTTTTAATATCTGCCTCAATCTACCTCACCACAACCTGCAACTATACATTTCCTTGAGTCCATACGTCCAAACTTGAGTCCAAACTGCAGAGATAATAATTCCTAGCCCAGCGTGACTGCAGTCTCTAATGTCCCCTGCATTATTTTGCTATATCCAGTTGCTCCATTTGGATTAAGACCGGTTTCATTCAGTGCCTGACTAACTTGATCCTCTCACCTAAATTTAGTTCCTCAATTGTTTCTATGCTTCTGAGGTTTCATCGTGCTTGGCACCCGTTTACCAAGACCACACAGGATCAGACGGTGTCTGCTGGCATGCTGAAGAGCGGCACTTTGACATCGCTAGTGCCAAAGCTGTCTGATACGAAACAGCATTGGGGATGAAGAGGGGATCTTCACCTCTCCAGATGAGAAGCAGATCAGACTCAGGAGGGATTAAGTGCAACCGTGAGATTAAACGATCTAAACTTTGCGCCCGGGGAAAAAACAGGTGCTGGACTCAGCTATGGAGATGGATATTAGTCTTCCTCAGCGCTGACAGAAGCCGTGGGGGAGATGCACGGGGATTAAGATGCTGCTTTAGATAGCGTGAAGAAACAGGAATTCCATGGTCATGATCTTAACACTGGGTCTGTGGATGATATCAATACATGCATCCATGAGTCCTGATGAATATATTTCAAATATAAACGTTATTCGTGTGTCACTTGTCACATTTTATTTAATATTTCTTAATAATAAATAAATTCTGCAATTTGTTTCATTCTGTAATGAAAAGCTTTTCAAATGTCTGAAATTTAAATACGATCTCATAATGAGGATAACCGCGCTCTCGAATTCTCGCTTCTGATTGGTTAGAAGTTCGGATCGTTGATTCGTTTACTATCACTGCAGCTCGGAGAGTTTTTTCAGAGATTTGTAGTAAAGCATTATATATATATGTAGCGTTTCTATAGTAACAGCTAATTCATAAGGACATTTCATCTTTTTCAATTACTTCACTTCAAGCAGTGGTGGCTCATGTGGTTAAGGCTCTGTGTTGTTGATTGGACCGATGGGCTCTTAAGCAAGGCCCCTAGCCGTCTCTGCTCCGGTAGCGCTGTGTCAGCCAACGAACGGCTATAAACGCTCGTTCCCTCGCTACCTTCTTTCTGCAACTCTGGTAGCTAGGGAACGAGCGTTTATAGCCGCTTTAACGTAAGTGAGACCTTTCACAGATTTCATTTAAGATTAAATCACCAAAAAGTAAAAAAAAAAAAAGTCCTTTAAAAAACAATCCATTGTGATGTGTTATGTCTACAACAGTCCATTTGTAAGTGTATTATTTCTTAGATATTTGACTGAATTAGAGACGCTGGAAAAATCTGAAATCACATCACAACCATCGTAAACAGTCGGGTTTTATCCCGACCGCTAAAAACACCGCTGTTTTTCTTGGCGGATTGAATTTGCTCACTCGGGTCTACGGCACTCTGGGGTTTCACTTTACTGGTTTTCCAAAACCGCAATTTTATTATTTTCCCCTTAACAAAAACAGCAAAGCGTTTAAAAATAATAGAACAGTTGCTGGATTGATCGACGAGCGTCCGATCGACGACATATTCACAGAGCAGATTATATCAGGATAACATTTGGTGTACCACAATCGTTCATTAGTCTAGATTCGATATCCGTTTTATCCCGATGAGGGTCGGGCAGATCCGGAGTCTATCCCAGGAACGCCGAGGTGGGAACGCATTCTGTACGGGATGCCAGCTCATTGCAGCACATAACGCACTCGTTCACACTCAGTCTGGTATAGTCAGGTCACATTCAGGGTGGTGGAACGAAGCCGGAGAACCTAGCGGGAATGAACCGTGGAACGTAAATCTCCAAACCGACAGTAATCCAAACTCATGGATCCTGGAGTCATATTTTGGATTTCAGCTTCTATTCGTTCTCTTGAGCTCAGTATCTCAGATGATTCCATCACAACCTGGCTGACTTCACTAAAAACAACACGTTCTTTAAGTACCTACAGTAATGCTGCTTTGGGATTAAATGTCTTTTCTCAGTGGATTCTACACTTTTTCGTCCAGGTTTATCCGTAATCCGTGTCTGCAATTTTCTGTGATCTCTTGCTTTTGACTCTTCATCGTAGCAGGTTAGGATGTGCGTGACTGGGACTGTCAGGGAAACCGTGACCTTCGTGAGCGTTTCAGGGTGTGTGTGTGTGTGTGGGGGGGGGATTTGGTGGCGTGACACTGAGGTGTACTTGTGCTCTACTCATACAAACATGAGACAAAAAAAATAAATGGTATGCACACAAACACACAAACACACACACACACACACACACACACACACACACACAAACAGGGGGCTGTTTCAGTGCTGTGCCAGTCGGTGCTGTAGTTCTATCAGAAATGCTCGGAATGCATGAAGTTAAAAGAGCCAGACCACCAAAGGGTGAACAAATATAACTGTGAATTTCTGGGGCAGAATTGTTAAAAACAGACTGCGGGTGTTTTGAAACCTTCTGCAACTCTGGACCTTTGGGACAACAACATAACACGAACGTTACGAATCATCATAATTCGACTTTTCCTTACAGTAACCCTGGCAGGGTTTTATAAGGTTGTGTGCGATGCCACAGCTTGTGTTGTGTTGTAGCCAACACCAACCCCCTGTTAGCATTCCAGCCATCATGCTGCCCTGAAATGTAGAAACGTATCAGCGCTGAAGCACCAAAGGGCTTATGGCATGTAGCAGCTGTATATTATTGTGCAAGTGGACCTCGTGTCATCACTCGGTTGTTTTCGGTTGTTCTCTCTCTCTCTCTCTCTCTGTTTCTCTCTGTCACTTGACACTGGGGTTAAGGACATCCTGCACATTGGGTGCAGTGTAAAAGGACAGAGGTGGAGTAAGGCCAGCTGTCCAGGGTTTAAGGCTGCAGCTTGGCTTTGGCTCAAAATGCTTTCAAATACTTCCTGCATCTTCACTTCACCAGCCAGGGCTTTTATAGCTCTCTTTAAAATTGGATCTGTGGAGTTCAGCCTGGAAAAGTCTGGAAGTTTGGAGTGTATTATATTACAGCTCTAGAAATCTCAATCTGATTAAATACTATGAAAGTATTATACGTCCTGAAGTGTTCGTTTTATCCTTTAAAAAAAGGACAGAGAAGTTTTTGTCATTATGTCGCTTTGTAGAAGCCAACATTGTGTTTTCCAGTTTAAGCTTAGACAAACATTTTATCAAGAGTAACTCCTCCTAGGGATTTTGAGCCACATGCACCAAATTCGGATATGTCGTAGACCCTGGTCTGAAGTTTGTTGCTATGACTTTTCTAAGCGATCCGAGTACCGGTACTTCCGGCACCGGGTCTCAAAGTGGTCTTTTTTCCCATAGACTCCCATTATAAACTTTGGAAGTTTATTACTCGGCGAAGCTTTCAAACTATTTACACCAAACTCGGCCAACTCCTTTAGGGTGAGACTCTGAACAAAGGTTTAAATTGGTGTACCGACTGGCCTTTCGGTTGTCCCGCAGCCCCGCCCCCAAATATGCAAAATCAAAAAACTTTTTACAACATGGACATGTGACATATCAAAACACTCAGCACAATGAAAAGAACTGCCTCGCATGTATTCTGGCCACGTCACGTGATGTCACATGAAAAAATAATTAGCACAACATTGTCATGTGACATATTAAAACACTCAGCCCAATGTGGGGAACTTCCTCAACCTATTCGGATGACGTCACATGCTCGTCTCCAATACCTCCAAATGTTTTGGCACCCTAGCTTTCTGTCTACTTGCTTCCAAATGTAACCCTGACCATTATGTCCTCTCGCCTCCAAAAAGCAACGGAGAAGCTTTTCTTCCTGAAGAATTTCCCGTACTGGAAAACGAAGCTCCTCCCATAAAAACACAGTCTTAAAGAATAACTTCATCGCTTACACAAGATTTTTAAAAACACGTCTATGTGACGTTTACTTTGTGTTAGTTTAGGAATGATAGCATATCAGGAGGAGTGTGTTAATATAACCCTGTGAATTAAAGCTGGAGCTAGTGTCAGAGCTGCTGTTATACTGAGAATCGACCAATCAGAATCGAGAATTCAGAGTTTTAATGTTTAATAATGAATTTGAAGACTGTGTTTGTCTGTTTTCCTGTTGGAGAGTTTAAATAATGTGACTAATATGTATTATGTTAACTAAATAAAATCTGTTGTGGAGGCATCTGTTTATTTTACAGTTAAAGTTTTACGGCTTCAGAAAGTATGTGAAGTCACGTTTGTCTGAAACAGGTGATGCTTCTCTTCCTGTCTCTTTTTGTATCGTCTTGTTTTTATGTTGTCTAGTCTGCGCATTCACAGCCAAATTGTCCCATAAACCAGGGCTGTGTGTGTGTGTGTGTGTGGCCTGTCTGTCTGTCTGTCTCTCTTTATCTCTCTCTCTCTCTCTCTCTCTCTCTCTCTCTCTCTCTCTCTCTCTCTCTCTCTCTCTCTCACACTCTCTCTGTCTGTCTCTCTCTCTCTCTTTATCTCTATGTCTCACTCTCTCTCTGTATGTCTCTCTCTCTCTCTCTCTCTCTCTCTCTCTCCCTCTGTCAGTTTCTCTCAGTTTCTCTCAGTTTCTCTCTCTCTCTCTCTCTCTCTCTCTCTCTCTCTCTCTCTCTCTCTCTCTCTCTCTCTCTGTCTCTGTCTCTCTCTCTCTCTCTCTCTCTCTCTCTCTCTCTCTCTGTTTCTCTGTCTGTTCCTCCCCTCTCTCTGTCTGTCTGTCTGTCTCTCACACACTCTCTTTCTCTGTCTCTCTCTTTGTCTCTGCACCCCAATCACTGTGTCTCTATCTCTGTCTTTTAGTTCAATTTAATTATCCCACACTACCCTACCATACCCTAAACTACCCCGCACAACCCTACCATACCCTGCCCTGCCCCACACCACCATACACTACCCTACACTACTCCACACTCTCCCCCACACTACCCCACACTACCCTACCATACACTACACTACCCCACACTACCTTACCATACACTACACTACCCCACACTACCCTACCATACCCCACACTACCCCACACTACCCCACACTACCCTACCATACCCCACACTACCCTACCCTACCCCACACCACCCTACCCTACCCTACACTACATTACACAGACCTCTTAAAATGATATTTGTCTGCACAGTCTGTATATAGATCTGTTCCACACTGCACTATTCGATCACCACTCAGTGTTATCACTGTCACTCTGAATTCTGCTCTCAAATGCTATAAACCAACCTTTTGTCTGAGATCAGAGCCTATTGATGTCCTCCTGCAATCCTTCAGCCATCTCTGTTTCCCAAGCTCCTGTTACACATTCCTGTATTCCTAAAATTCTGCAATCAGCTCTTGGCTGCAGAGTGCCGTTTGTGATCGGGACGGTTAACGAGAACCGTCGGATTGAGAGATATATTTTCCAACTTTACGTAATATAATAAAATAAAATATGATATATTATAATAAAGAAAACTTCAGCTAGATAATAATAAACTCCACAGCGTTTGTTACTGATGGTCACGATCCTGCTCTTACCTTGACCTACGCCTCTAATGATTCATTTCGGAAAAGGTTGTTTAAACATCCAGCCGGCGCTGCAGCTGGAGGATTAGCACGGGAAATGAGCACAACGCTGCATCTTATTGACTGAAGTCTGAGGAAATGTTGAAGTCTGAGGTCTTGGGGGCATCTCGTGAAAACTAGCTCACCAGATGCATCCTTATTTGAATCTCCTGAATTAAAATCACGCTCTCACTCTAGTAGGGTGTTGGTTGAGTGGCAGCTTGAGCCTTGGGAAACATTTCCCTGAGTAAAATTGAGTGTCAGAACAGGACGTACCAGCCCATAAAACCCTGAACTCGCAACCCCTGTCGAGACACACACACACACACACACACACACACACACACACACACACACACACACACACACACACACACACACACACACACACACACACACAGCTGGAGACTTCTGCACTTCTCCATTGCCCTCTGGACCAAACCGGCCCAAATTCAGGAAGCGTTAAGGGGGTCTCATTAGCTTAAGGAGCTAATAATGTGGTCGGTAAGACCCCTGCTGGAGACATTGGGGACAGTCTGCACTCTCTTTATGGCTGTTATTAGAGCACGTTCTTCATCAGCAGGACATTCTTAGGTCACAATATGTAGAGAAATACCTAGTTTTCTGTGTTTTATATATATATATATATATATAGATATATATATATATAGATATATATTTATATATATATATATAAGCTTTTTTTTTTTTTTTAAAGATGCCTTCCAAGTTTCTATAGTTATAAAGTCATTAAAAGCACTAAAATAACTTTAGGATTTTATACATTGTCACTCTGGTTTTGAGAATCTGCATTATAATCCGAGGTGGGCTTTTTATTTTTAGCTTCTACCTGCCTGAAGACGTTTTAGCCATAGCAACGTATCCGTCTGCTTCACCTTTTTTTATTATTGGCGGTTTCTATTAGTGTTTAGAAACATAGAAAGAACCCATGAAATGTCTCTGTTGTAAATTTGCATTCTTATGATTTGTTTTCATCTTGAGGGTGTGTAAACTTTCACACCGGCGTCTACAGTCACTCGTGCTGTAGTCAGACATGCCGATCCTGAGGTAGCGGAAACAGAAGCGGAGAGCAGCTGAAACTGATCTGCGAACGCAGCACGGCTCTAAAAGTCTGACTGGGTTATTATGAGACGTGCTGCTGTAACTGATTTTATGTAAACTCTCGCAGCGTCACGGTGCAAAGATGACATTTTTATGGGACGCTTTTTCTAATCGCGCAACCTGACAGCCAACAGATTGCTCTTCTGTACTCTCTGCTCTCTTCTCACGTGTTCTCCTTCTCACTGTTTGTTTTATTTATCACTTTATTGAATCTTTAACTGTAGATATTAATGTTTTATTTTCACAACACACTCAATTTCTTATTTTATTAAAAAACGACATATACGTTTTATCCATTTCTTCATTCATTCATCCACTCATTTTCTACCTCTTTATCCGAACTTCTCGGGTCACGGGGAGCCTGTGCCTGTCTCAGGCGTCATCGGGCATCGAGGCAGGATTCACCCTGGACGGAGTGCCAACCCATCACAGGGCACACACACTCTCTCATTCACTCACACACTCACACACTACAGACAATTTTCCAGAGATGCCAATCAACCTACCATGCATGTCTTTGGACCGGGGGAGGAAACCGGAGTACCCGGAGGAAACCCCCGAGGCACGGGGAGAACATGCAAACTCCACACACACAAGGCGGAGGCAGGAATCGAACCCCCAACCCTGGAGGTGTGAGGCAAACGTGCTAACCACTAAGCCACGTGCCCCCTTATCCATTTCTTGTTACATTTAATCTAACATTGGGGTCGCTTCCTATTTCACGTAGCCCGAAGTGGACGTCATTTCCCCTCTAATTGCTCACGTGTGCTAGTTTGATTTCTTCTGCGGTTAATCATGTGACCAATAATCTTGCTAGCTTGTCCTTATCTACCCAGATATGAGCGATAAATCCTGATCGGATCATTTTTTTCCCGTGTTTTCCAGCCGAACTAATTACTACAAATCCTATAGAGATTACTTATAAAAGAAAGATTGTTCTTGAGAATTGACTTTATTACAATTCGACTTCTTCAGAAGTCCCCAAGCTTCCTAAAATTTCCCCTCCGCTATTTTTATCCGCTTTACAAATTCCTGAATTATCCGGACCTTTTTGAACTTCGCTTCAGTACCACGCCTGTCATTAGCACTAACGCGAATGCTAACACTAACAGCTTTTCTCTCTCCACAGGATCCGGTGTGTTCTGTGGTTGTGGCAGCTCCTGATTGCTGCTGTAATGTTTCACGTGTGGTCACGGAGCTCATGCTGACCTGTTTACGTCTCTTTCATATGGTTAACGTTTTGGCCGCATGCATTATACATTACGATCTCGATAAGAACCGTTCTAATGAGATGGTTTAGGATTTGCTTAAGATTTTACCAGATTGAGCCAATCACGGTCCATTAACCCCTAGTGTGTATATATATATATTTATATATATATATAAATGTGTGTGTGTGTGTGATTAGTTGGTGGCTTGTGCGTGTGGCAGGCAGACAGCTGATGTATATCTCGGTCCTAGAACAGCCATTAGTTCCAGCAGCCAGTGATCCCAGTCGGCTGAGGAATTCCTGAGACGAGAACTGTGGCAGTCTGTTTCGGCCATGTTTACTGGAAATCCCTGCCTTTAACTCGATTACCCAAGTTTTATCTTTATATGAACATTTGTTTCATGTGTATTAAATCCAGCTGTCTATAACTTCCTGGTTTCAGCACGGTAACGTATAAATGAATTATTTCAGGTAAGGGTGAAGGTTCTCCAGATATCCGGTGTCACCTATGAGACAAATTCCCTTTCTTTGAGTTTGGTGCCTTCCTGATTTCAGCTCACAGAATTCAATGTCACCTTCGTTAATCAGAATCGGAATCAGAGTACGGAATTGATCCCCTCAGGGAAATAAGTTGCAGTCGCTCACATGCCATCTAAAATAAACCAAATATTCATAAATATACACACACACTCTTATTTACTCACACAATTTTCCAGGGATGCCAATCAACCTACCATGCATGTCTTTGGACCGAGGGAGGAAACCGGAGTACCCGGAGGAAACCCCTGAGGCACGGGGAGAACATGCAAACTCCACACACACAAGGCGGAGGCGGGAATCGAACCCCCAACCCTGGAGGTGTGAGGCGAACGGAACGTGCTGATTTTTGATGTCTAATGTACAAAGGTGTTGGGCTACCAATCGGAAGGTTGTGAGTTCGATTCCTACATCCACCAAGCTGCCACTTCTGGGCCCCTGAGCAAGGCCCTTAACCCTCAATTGCTCAGTTGTATGAAATGTAAGCCTAAGATAAGATAAGGGCTTCTGCTAAATGTTGTAAATGTATGAAAAGTGTTCCTAACATGAATATTAGGTTAGGGGGTGTGGCCAGGGGGCGTGGCTAGTGTCTGCAGCTCAATGAATCCAATGTAATTCAATCAGTAATCTAAAAGCAAAAGGAGACAAGTCATATTTTCTATACTCACAATCGTATGGCTTCATATACACAGATCTAAAAATAAGGAGACTTCTAAAGAGATTTTACATTTATTCAACATAATTAACAGTATATTTTTATCGTTGTCTGGGGAAGTGTCACAAAATTAAATGTGAAAAAAAACCCTGATATGCTATCTTCTAATGTAACGTTATAATATATCATTTAATAGCTGGCAAACCGAGGCGGTATAAAGGAATAAAGAGCTTCCTGAAATAAAAAAACAAACAACTTCCTGATGGTAACAGGAACTCCACTTCATCACACCTAGTCATCGGTGGTTTTTTCCTGCGTGCCACCCAGAGTTATTTTCCCTTTCTCGAATCTCCATCCTGTGTGTGAACTGGGGCTTGATGCTGCGAAGAGCTCTGGCTCTCAGCCATCGTCGTCTGCTGTAGCATCTCCACAGCACTGATGTTTGTGTCTGCATGTCATGTTTGGACTGGAGAGTGTTTTCTCTCTCTCTCTTTCTCTCTCTCCGTTCAGAGAGGAAAGCCGCCGTGCGCATGAGAAAAGCCCAATCAGGAAACTCGTGGCTAAACTTAATTCAGCATGACTCACATGCGTGCCGCTTTGTGTACAGCGTCCGAGTCGGCCAGATGCTGCGGTGTAAACACTCGCACCTCAGAAGGGAAAGGACGAAAGGGAAAATGCGCACTGTGTGTAATGTGAGGGAATTTTATCATCCTGGATTTGCAGGCAAAGCTGTTTGATCACCTTGGGTTGAATGTACAGAAAATGGATGTCACACGATTTACAACCGCTGCTTTAATTCGATTTTTGTTATTCTCCTGAAATGTAGCTCAATTTTATAGAACGGGGAGGGGGGGGGCTTTATTATCGCCACATATACATTACAGCACAATGGAATTCTTTTCTTCACATACCCCAACTGAGGAGGTTGGGGTCAGAGTGCAGGGGCAGCTATGATACAGCACCCCTGGAGCAGGGAGGGTTGAGGGCCTTGCTCAAGGGCCCAGCAGTGGCAGCTTGGCTGTGCTGGACCTTGAACCCCGATCCTCCGATCAACAACTCAGAGCCTTAACCAATACTTATACTGCCCCAATACTTATACTTAGGGTAAAAGTGTATCTGTTTAATATGCGCTGTATTGTACCTGTCCTTATATATATGTCCCACCTGTGTTCACCTGTGTTCACCTGTGTTCAGCTGTGTTCACCTGTGTTCAGCTGTGATTGACAGTTGAATGCATTAAAATAACACACACACACACACACACACACACACACACATACACTTTTGTGGGCAAGTCATGGCCTAATGGTTAGAGAGTCTGACTTGTAATCCTAAGGTTGTGGGTTCGAGTCTCGGGCCGGCCATGACTGAGGTGCCCTTGAGCAAGGCACCGAATCCCCAACTGCTCCCCGGGCGCCGCAGCATAAATGGCTGCCCACTGCTCCGGGTGTGTGTTCACGGTGTGTGTGTTCACTGCTGTGTGTGTGCACTTTGGATGGGTTAAATGCAGAGAACAAATTCTGAGTATGGTTCGCCGTACGTCACGTCACTCACTTAAACACACACAAATCTTATTCCAACCGTCTCTGAGCTTCAGCCTTTGCACCCTTTTCCTCATGCTAACCATAATATATTCAGCCACAGTAACCTTCACAAACACAGGAACCTCGAGGAACTCGTGTGTGTGTGGTGACTCAAATCACACATCACTCCTGAACCTATTCTGCCTTTTCGCTTTCTTTTTTTATACGAGGAAGGGAGGGGTGGCGCAGCGTTATCAGAGGGTGAAGACAGATGGACATCATTTATCACCGAGCCCTCTAACACATGACCTCACAGCTGGACTAAAAGTCAGAACATGTGTGCAATAGACAGAGCTAGAGAAAGAGAGAGAAAGAGAGAGAAAAGGAAAGAGAGGACAAAACTAATAATCTCATAGCCACAAATTGTGAAAGAAATTGGATGAATTATCGAATAAAGTCTTTGAAATAAAAAGGTTTGCACATTTATGCAAAAGGTTTACAAGTATATTATTTAAGAAGGCTAAGATCACATCCACACTTTTTATCCTCACTGCTGTTTAGATTTTGTCATCCACACTAAAATGATTGGTCCTAAACCTAAACCACGAAATTTACATCATTAAACAATTTGTTCGGTTTAATGTATCCAGTGATTGGTGGTAGGAAAAATTGTGATTAGTGAATGTTGGGAACAATGGGGATTGGTGATTGGATGTTGGGAACAATGGTGATCTGTGATTGGATGTTGGGAACAATGGTGATCTGTGATTGGATGTTGGGAAAAATGGTGATCTGTGATTGGATGTTGGGAACAATGGTGATTGGTGATTGGATGTTGGGAACAATGGTGATTGGTGATTGGATGTTGGGAACAATGGTGATTGGTGATTGGATGTTGGGAACAATGGTGATCTGTGATTGGATGTTGGGAAAAATGGTGATCTGTGATTGGATGTTGGGAACAATGGTGATCTGTGATTGGATGTTTGGAACAATGGTGATTGGTGATTGGATGTTGGGAACAATGGTGATTGGTGATTGGATGTTGGGAACAATGGTGATCTGTGATTGGATGTTGAGAACAATGGTGATCTGTGATTGGATGTTGGGAACAATGGTGATCTGTGATTGGATGTTGGGAAAAATGGTGATCTGTGATTGGATGTTGGGAACAATGGTGATTGGTGATTGGATGTTGGGAACAATGGTGATCTGTGATTGGATGTTGGGAACAATGGTGATCTGTGATTGGATGTTGGGAACAATGGCAATCAGTGATTGGATGTTGGGAACAATGGCAATCAGTGATTGTTGGGACGAATTATGCTCAGTGATTGGATGTTGGAAACGATGGTGAGTAGTGATCGGATCTTGGGAACGATGGTAATCAGTTATTTTTTTGGAACAATGTTGAGCAAGCATTTAATGTTGGGAATGATGGTGATTAGTGATTGGATGTTGGGGATTATGGTGAACATTGATCAGATTTTGGGAATGATGGTGATCAGTGATTGAATGTTGGAAATGATGGTGACTAATGATTGGATTTTAGGAATGATGGTGATTAGTGATTGGATGTTGGGAAAAATGGTGATCATTGATTGCTGGGATCAATGTTGAGCAGGGATTGGATGTTGGGAACAATAGGAATGTCGCCTCACAATTCAGTAGTGATGTGAGATTCTGGAGTCTTATTAAACATTTTAGTTATTTCCAAAATAATTTCTTCTGTTATTTTGATATTTTTAGATTTTTGGCCTCCCAAAACCAACCATTAATATACGTTGATCACAGGATGTGTCATATTACCAAACTTAATACTATTTCTCAACAAAGCAGATAGCTGCATTATAATATTACTTTTGTAAGCAGTGTCATAAGTGCTCTGTGCATGTCGTGTTGATGGATCACTAATGGAACAGACAGCGGCCTACTGAAAGCTCACCGTGGGCCGTGAATGAAAGTCTATCTTCAGTCCCCTGTGCTCCACACGTCCCCACTGAGTCCCTGTGTCTCTGCGCTCAAAAACTGCTCTCATTCATCAGCACGCAGCTAAATGATGCAACTGGTTCTTATTAGCACTGTTTGGACATGTTTCTTACCAAAGGGGCCCTGTTTCAGCTGCACCGTTCCAGATGTTCTGTTACGAATCGCAGAGGTGCGGGCTGAGAGACGAACGTGACAGAACCGACCGGGTCGAGTGAAAAGAAACAGAAACTCACAGAACGTTACATATGTGTTTTTGCACGTTTGACGATTTCCATGCGTCGCGGCGGACGATCGATAGCTGACAAAACAGCGGTTTTCTGAAGGGATTTGATGTATTGTTTTTTAACCATTTATAATGTTGATCTAGAAATTGTTAGTTTTAAATAACATGGTCCATTTTTTAGATTATAATTTCTAGCATAGTCTGTATTTAATTTTTATAAACAAAAGAAAATAATCAAATACGTTGATTATTGAATCGAATGATAATTTATAATCCGCAGAATAATGTGGGTGGAATATTGAGTTCGAATCTGTTGGAAAATGACAAGAATCTTATTTCATCTTATATCTTATTAGCCATATATTATCATATTTGTCTGTTTTTTTTAATTGTCTAAAAGTCAAACTCATCTTGCATGTTGCTTTCTATAAAAAAAAAAAAAAATTCAGACGTCTTTGACTTCTTCTTCTACACAAACATTTTCGCTGAACTCTACGGTAGATACAGCTGCGTAGTTCTAATGTTGTAGATTCCACTTGTTATAACTGAACACAAGTCGTCCAGCTGATCTGTTAGAGAACGTTTGCTTTGCTTGTCTCTCATACCGGAAAGGTATGTGGGTCTAAAATGTGAGGTCGAGGGTCAGAGGCAATGGAGATGTTTCATGCTGGGATTTTTTTGACAGAGTTACACTGTCACGACTATGTCAAAGTGACACGCATAGAGTACAGCATGGATTGTGACTAGATTCAAGGAGGACAGATTAGTAAGGAAGGAAAGAAAGAAGCTAAATGGACTTTAACTTTGAGAAACTTTCACACTACATGATATAAACGGGGGACACGGTGGCTTAGTGGTTAGGACGTTTGCCTCACACCTCCAGGGTTGAGGGTTCGATTCCCACCTCCGCCTTGTGTTTGTGGAGTTTGTATGTTCTCCCCGTGCCTCGGGGGTTTCCTCCGGGTACTCCGGTTTCCTCCCCTGGTCCAAAGACATGCATGGTAGGTTGATTGGCATCTCTGGAAAATTGTCTGTAGTGTGTGAGTGTGTGAGTGAATGAGAGTGTGTGTGTGTGCCCTGTGATGGGTCCAGGGTGTATCCTGCCTCGATGCCCGATGACGCCTGAGATAGGCACAGGCTCCCCGTGACCCGAGAAGTTCGGATAAGTGGTAGAAAATGAACGAATGATATGAACTTTAGAGCCTACAAGATACCACAAGGTAGAGTTGTATCGCCAAAGTCGGGTCGTAAATCGATTCAGTTCACCATTGTGGCTTTTAATTAGATTCTCAGAATATTTAAAAAAACATTTTATTGTAGGAAAATGATGGATTTTATTTCTGAATAATTCAATAAATAAATTTATGTTTTTTGTCTGTATAAGACGAAATAATTCAAAAATAGCTGTGAAAAGAGGTTTATATATCGTAAACAAAATCTCAACATATCAGACAAATAAATAAAAACAAATAGATTTATAAATTTAATTTTAACAAAATGAGCTGCCTGGTGTGACATTTTACCCCGAAATAGAGCTCCGAAGTCGGCTAAACTGCACGAGTTCTGCACCTTTTTCTTGTAGATCACATTCCCATAATGCACTTCATCACATTATTATTATTATTATTATTATTATTATTATTATTATTATTATTAGTGCAATATGATACACAGGTTTATAATTTTGCACATTTATTTTAAGTTAAATGTGTCAAATGTGTTCAGTGTTCTGATTCTTTAATTTGCTGGAAAAAAAACAGACCTAAAAATAGCAAGGACCCGAATTTATTTATTTATCTATCTATCTATCTATCTATCTATCTATCTATCTATCTATCTATCTATCTATCTATCTATCTATCTATCTATCTATCTATCTATCTATCTATCTATCTATCTATCTATCTATCTATCTATCTATCTATCTATCTATCTATTTATTTATTTGAATCTAAACTCTATTATAAATGAAATTTTACATGATGTTTAAAAACAAGTGGATTGTTTAACTCGGATACATTACTCCAAACTTATATTATTTCACCGCAATGTTATGTCTTTTCTATGTGCCTAAACTTCTCATGCCTCATTTCGTGTCTTTGATTTATGTCGCGTCTCTTTTACGACCGATCGAAAGCGATTCATGGGAAATTTTCGGGTTTGTTCACATGTTTATACCTTTTGTGTTTTATTTCATGTCCTTGGTTTAATTTAGTGCTAAGACTGACAGACAGGTGTGAATAATTAGTGTGTGTGTGTGTGTGTGTGTGTGTGTGTGTGTGTGTGTGTGTGTGTGTGTGTGTGTGTGTGTGTGTGTTTGTGTTTCTATATATATTGCTGGGGAACAAATGTCTTCACAAGGGTAGATATATCTGACAGTTTTGACCTTGTGGGGACATTTGGCTGGTCCCTATAAGAAAAAAGTATTGTAATAATTTAATATTGTAATATAAGTATTGTTTTTTTTTTTTTTAGTTCTGAGGTTAAGGTTCTGAGGTGCAGCATAGCATTATTTAGCAGCATTAATAATTTTGCCAGGTCCTCACGAGGATGTGAGGTGTGTGTGTGTGTGTGTGTGTGTGTGTGTGTGTGTGTGTGTGTGTGTGTGTGACCAGGTGGGGGGTGTTAGGTCACTAGGGTTATCCTAAGCACGGCTCCATCATGACCCGGTCTTTAGGTCAGCAGTTTCAATAACAACACCGAATCACTGCTTCCTGTTTCTCCCAAATGCTTTGAGTCGCTGATAAGAGATGAAAAGACGAAAGTTTAAATGAAATTGTAGCTTTAATTTGGAAATCTTAAACTTATAAATCAGATCATTATGTCAAACCTACGTTAGTGTCTGGTGACCTAGTGATCGTGTGTGGCTTTAGGTTACATTTAGAATAAAAATTTATTAAACATAATGTTTATTTTGAATGTTTAACCACTAAACAGATCGTGACACTAATTACAACTATATATATATTATGAGCTTAAAAGCAAGCTGCTGATTGGTCAAAAATCTCATCAACAGGAGCATCGTGTCGGTTACGCTTCAGTGTGTTACGGAGAGCCGCGTGATGCTCGTGTGATATTGAAGTCGTAACCGGTTGACATTCGCTTCTGGATTTCACACAGATACGGACTCAGACTCCATTTGGTACCTATTTGTGACCTGTTAATGAGTCAAAGTGTTTGGGAGCGTGTAGGTCCTTATAAGAACCACATGCGAACTGAAATGACTTTTTATCACGCTGGAAATCTAGATTCTTGACTGGATGTGCTTTTGACACTGGAACCCCGTGTCTCAAAATTGTACGATGATTACATCCAATTTAAAGTGAAAAATGACTCTCGTTTGAGGCGTACCTGATGGGAACACATGCTGTGTGTGTGTGTGTGTGTGTGTTTGTGTGTGTGAGAGCCACAGTTAAGGAAATGACCATGTTCTACGTTTACATTTACCGCTTGTCTATAGTAATGACTGAGAAGACCGTTTAAACGATTTTGGACACAGTGAACGTCAGAGGTCAGGAATAATAATACTAATACTATATAATAATAATAGCCTTTTATATATAAACACTTTCGGAGATTCTTTAAAGAAACACGTGTTAATGTCAGAGCAATGCTAAATCTGAGTCGAAACGAGAACGAGTCCCGGCAGAAGGAGGACGAATATATACGGATATATTTATAGACGAACGCGGATCCGTCCTGCCGAGTGAGACCGAAGGGCAGAGCCATCTGACATGACGTGTTATATTAATGTCACGTAGCCAAAGTATGTCGTGTCTGGATTCAGCACTGAATACATTCTTTGTCACGTTTCACTCAACAGCGGTGTTAATACGAAGCTCGGACGAACGTAGACACTCAAGATTTGAAGAATTTGTAGTGTTTCATCAGTGTTTCTGTTTTTCCCTAGAATACTAGGAGAAATGTACAGTATTTATAGAAAATAGCTACTTTTTTCCACACAAATGTTTGTGTTAATCTTCAGAGTAAATGTTGATATCAAACCCATTTCTGCTCTCTGAGACGCTCTGAGTGTTTGTTCGTCTAAAAAGACGAACAAACACTCGGGGCTTGATACACAACATCATTCAGTTGTTTATTCATTCATTCATCTTCTACCGCTTATCTGAACTACTCGGGTCACGGGGAGCCTGTGCCTATCTCAGGCGTCATCGGGCATCGAGGCAGGATACACCCTGGACGGAGTGCCAACCCATCGCAGGACACACACACACACACACACTCTCATTCACACACACACACACACACACACACTACAGATAATTTTCCAGAGATGCCAATCAACCTACCATGCACGTCTTTGGACCGGGGGAGGAAACCGGAGTACCCGGAGGAAACCTCCGAGGCACGGGGAGAACATGCAAACTCCACACACACAAGGCGGAGGCGGGAATCGAACCCCCAACCCTGGAGGTGTGAGACAAACGTGCTAATCGCTAAGCCACCGTGCGCCCTCATTTGTTTATACTGATTGAAAATGTCCCAAAAGTTTCTCTTTTCTGCTGGTATACTAATAAAAAAGGGTTAATAGAGAAGAAAAAACACATCCTAGACCATGAATACATCATTATGCGATGTTGAGGATTCATATTAAACACAGACATAATTAAAATTCTGCATAAAAAAACCTACCAAACATTTTGCACTCACAAACTCACACTTTCTTTTTTATTTTATTGCAACAATTCAAATCATTAGAAATTTTTACAGCAAGAATACTAACTGTAAGTGATCTCCCCATGAGATACATCGTGTTTATGATGTGTTTAGACACTGTTTAGAGGATTCAGGTTTTAAGTCCTGTTAGAGATCCTTGTTTCCGTAATGAGGCTTGTGAAGGGTAGCAGATGGTCGTTGATTCACCGAGGCTTCTTTCACTGTCTTAGTATTTTCACTTCATCAGTCATTCAAGATGATTGCACATGTGCATGCAAGAAGACGATGCTCAGCAGCTGTGTGTGTGTTTGTGTGTGTGTGTGTGTGTGTGTGTGTGTGTGTGTGTGTGTGTGTGGGTGGGTGTTTTAGTGGAATAAATTCTAATGAAGTTTGAGATTTTCTACAGGTGGATCCTTTACACCACCATCAATAAAACATTTGTATATACAGCAGTGGACATCTAATTAACTAACAAAACAGGCAAGTGAAAGTGACTGTGTGTGTGTGTGTGTGTGTGTGTGTGTGTGTGTGTGTGTGTGTGTGTGTGTGTGTGTGTTCTCGGTAGGAGAATGGTTCTGTGTACCAGGTGCATCTCAAACAAACACACAGACACACATCACATCATACCGAATACACACACATCATACTAAAAATACACACACACAACATACTGAATACACACACACACACACACACACACACACACACACACACACACACACACACACACACACACACACACACACACACACACACACTAACTAAATTAAAGGTTAACTAAAGTGCGGCAACTACTTTAACACAAAAGTATGATTCTGTGTTCCAGGTGCATCCATAATATATTAACACACTATTGTGTAGTATAAATAGTGTGAGTAGTGTGCTCAGGACACAGCCCTGTGGGACACCAGTGTTCAGAATGAGGGTTTAACACACTATTGTGTAGTATAAATAGTGTGAGTAGTGTGCTCAGGACACATCCCTGTGGGACGCCAGTGTTCAGAATGAGGGCTTAACACACTATTGTGTAGTATAAATAGTGTGAGTAGTGTGCTCAGGACACATCCCTGTGGGACGCCAGTGTTCAGAATAAGGGTTTGTGTAGTATAAATAGTGTGAGTAGTGTGCTCAGGACACAGCCCTGTGGGACACCAGTGTTCAGAATGAGGGTTTAACACACTATTGTGTAGTATAAATAGTGTGAGTAGTGTGCTCAGGACACATCCCTGTGGGACGCCAGTGTTCAGAATGAGGGTTTAACACACTATTGTGTAGTATAAATAGTGTGAGTAGTGTGCTCAGGACACATCCCTGTGGGACGCCAGTGTTCAGAATAAGGGTTTGTGTAGTATAAATAGTGTGAGTAGTGTGCTCAGGACACAGCCCTGTGGGACACCAGTGTTCTGAATGAGGGTTTAACACACTATTGTGTAGTATAAATAGTGTGAGTAGTGTGCTCAGGACACAGCCCTGTGGGACACCAGTGTTCAGAATGAGGGTTTAACACACTATTGTGTAGTATAAATAGTGTGAGTAGTGTGCTCAGGACACATCCCTGTGGGACGCCAGTGTTCAGAATGAGGGTTTAACACACTATTGTGTAGTATAAATAGTGTGAGTAGTGTGCTCAGGACACATCCCTGTGGGACGCCAGTGTTCAGAATAAGGGTTTGTGTAGTATAAATAGTGTGAGTAGTGTGCTCAGGACACAGCCCTGTGGGACACCAGTGTTCAGAATGAGGGTTTAACACGCTATTGTGTAGTATAAATAGTGTGAGTAGTGTGTTGACAAACTAAAACTATAACAAGAAGAAGTGCACTTCAGGTACCTGGATGATGCACTTGTTCAACAAGCCTGGAACTCTTCATGCACTCGACACGCACACTTTGTTTGCGTAGCGGAAGTTGGGCGGGGCTACCAGGCAAGATGGCCGACGACACTCCGATGGACGAATCATCTTACAAATGTCTTTTAAATTGTGTGTTATGTCACGCTTTCTTCCATACCAGACCCCGGTGTGCATGGTGTGTAGTGTGTAGTATTTCCTTTGGGATGCAGCAAAGGTTTTTCCTCAGTAGTCTAATAGCTGGTTATGAAGCGTTTAGAAGTCATTTTGAATCTAGACAACATTTTGTTAGTGAGTGCACTGGGAAAAAAAAGTAAAAAATAAAAGACTAGAGTCTGTCTTTACCAGCTTACTGAAAACTCCAACATGCTTTGGGTTTAATCCCCAAAACAACATACACAGACCTTCCTACTTCGAAGCTAAGCTCCACCTTTGAAAGTGTGTGAACTCACACACACCTGAGGCGCTGGATTTTTTTCTCAGGCCCAAATATCCCTCCCTGCAGGCTTCCTGATTGGCCTGGAATCCCTCCCTTTTGTCCTTGGATGTTCATTTCCTGTCGCTCCCGCACCTCGCCGCACCACCTTGTTGATCCCGACCCGTTCTTTTCCCCTTCGCTGCCTCTCGGCCCTGTGGTTAAATTGGCTCAGGATTATCGAGGTGGATGGTGAGGGCAAAGGTTTTGTGTCCTGGTGGAACGTGTGAAAGGGCTTTGAGTGTGAGTCAGCAGGGTCTTGCTGTTTGATGATGGTTTATTTAATGCTGTTAGAGGTGAGGTCATGTAGGTCGAGAGATTTCGATCTGGGAGTCAGCATGAGGGAGGAGATTAACGGACTATATGACCAGTGACAACCTGACGCACATCCGGAATAGAGGTGTTCGAATCTCAGGATAATTTCATCTATAAGTCTACAAGTAACCAGAAAAAAAAAACCTGCTCCTTTATGACTCAATGGGAATTTAACTCTTTTCACCAGAGGCCAAAAAATCGAATTTGTCCCTGTTTTTATTTGTTTTTGTGTTGATGAATGTTTCTGTGCTGATTTCACTCAACAGTGGCAATTAATTTAAAGCTTATGTGAAAGTAGACATGTGGGGCTTTAAGTATTTGTATATCTGCCCTTGCACTCGTCCAAAGTTTTTACCTAAAATAATAATGAAGCATAAATAAATAATATAATTAATACAAATAACTAATGTGTAATTTAACTCACTGACTTTTCAGACACCTTTTCTTTCTTTCTTTCTTTCTTTCTTTCTTTCTTTCTATCTTTCTTTCTTTCTTTCTTTCTTTCTTTCTATCTATCTATCTATCTATCTATCTATCTATCTATCTATCTATCTATCTATCTATCTATCTATCTATCTATCTATCTTTCTTTCTTTCTTTCTTTCTTTCCTTCTTTCTTTCTTTCTTTGCTACTTGGTGTGAATAAATATTCCATCCTTCTTCACGTTGGACAGTTTAGGCCCCTACTCCATCCTCCAGATGACTCTGACCAGGATAAAGTGCTAACTAAAGATAAACGAATGAACTGGTGAAGGAACATATAGATGTTACGGTCATGTCTGAGGAATGTAGCAAACAGACAGAAAGCCTTTATCTCCTGACAGCTGATGGAAGTGACAGTTTGAGCACTAAATCCCAGAATTAGCGCTTGCCTGTCTGCACCTCTAGAGCCGTCCTTCACTCCACAACACATTCAGGCTAACTGGATAAGCTCGCTAATTTACTCCACTACTGTCTCTATCCAGACGTCTCAGGTGGAGGTTTTTATTAGGGTTTTGGCAGCAGCTGCTACTAAGTGAAGCAAAACTCATTCATTTAAATACTGTAGCATGAGAACACACACACAGACACACACACACACAGACACACCCAAATACACACACACCCAAATACACACACACACACACACACACACACACACACACACACACACACACACACACACACACACTATACTGAAAATACACACACTCACACAAACACACACACCCACCCAAACATACACACACACACACACACACACACACACACACACCCAAATACACACACACACACACCCAAATACACACACACACACACACACACACACACACCCAAATACACGCGCACACACACACACACATCCAAATACACACACACACACACACACACACACACACACACTATACTGAAAATACACACACTCACACACACGCACACACACACACTATACTGAAAATACACACACACACACACACTCACACAATACTAAAACACACGCACACCATATTGAAAACACACACCAAACGCACACTATACTGAAAACACACATGCACACACACACACACACACACATCACACTGAGAACACACAAACCACACCACACACACACACACACACACACACACACACACACACACACACACATCACACTGAGAACACACAAACCACACCACACACACACACACACACACACACACACACACACACACACACACACACACACACACACACAGACAAAAAGGTTTAGCCAGAAACCGGTGTTTAGTCAGAAATGTCACATTTTATTATTTAATTTATTACTAGAATGATTTGTCTAATCACATCGGAACACGACCGTCTTAAGAAAACCTTGTTACTGACCTTTAAACACAATCAGACCTAACGAGTCTTAATGAGATTCGAGATCTTAATTCACGGCTGTTTTTTGTCTCTTAACTACAATCTGCAAACATGTTTACTATTAATCTGAGGGATGTTCCACAGCTGTGTGTCGGCATCAGATTCCAGTCACGACTGGTGCGTGTTTACGCTCTCGCAGATCACCGTCCAGATGCTGGACCTTTTCTTATGAGGGACGGATAAATATGGCATGCATTTATCTCGTTCTGTGTCACCGCATGCGGTGTGTCTTCTGAAGATATCAAGAACTTCTGAAGGAGCTGCAAACCCGGGTACAACCTCTCGAATGCTTGTCCTGAGCTTCGGCGGCCTTTCAGTCACGGCCTGCAGTGTTAAAACCTCACAATGAAGGTGGTCTTTATGCTAAATAAAGAAGTTCTGAGGAAAATGTTTGTAGTTTTGGAAGTATTTCCAGGTTAGATTTGAAAATTGGTGTAATCTCTATTTAATCATCGATATTAACTTCGGGCACAATTTAATCTTATTATTTGTTGCCTACGTTACATTATGACCCTTTAAATTTTTCGTTCTGTCTTCCTCTGACCTTTTTATACTATAAACTAATATGGTTTGTAACCTAGAAAGCGCTAACAATAAATCATCCAGATTTTCATCATGTGTTTATTCGCTTTTTTCATCCGAATCCTTCCAAGATGTGGATTATATAAATAAGTGGCGATGTTTTGTAATACGCCACTTAGATACTCCTCAGCCGGACGTTAAACATCCACCATCCACTCCACATGAGTCAGAGCTTCCAAGAGAGATTCTCTGGGGCTAGATGTACCCTGTTTTATCTCTGTACAAGTTTTATTCTTTATTCGTAATCGACTCACCATTTCCCGCCACCGCTAGCACATGTTAGCGGTCCGCGTTTGAAGACGTCCCTATCCAAACCCCCGGCCTGGTTTTCCGTGACATTCTCAGCCACGTGAGATCGCGTGCGCGTGTCTGCTTTGTTCCTCTCTGTGTTGTTGTAGGAATAAACGAAAGTGTTGTGTGGATGCTTTCGACCAGCAGCCTTGTGGGAAAGTTCTGCTTGTTTGTAGTGTGTTTATTTAGATGAACTGGACTCTAAATAATACCTCAGAGTCTGTGTTTTTTTTTTTTTAATGTGTTTGCATTTTGTCAGACATTTAGAGCTGGGAGACAGAAACACAGATGCCTACAGATGTTTCGTGTAAACAATATCTGATAGGATTCACGTGGATAAATACAGCGAGAAGATCTAATATTTTTTATTATAGCGTTTGGACTTTTTTTTAATAATTGAAGTGGCCATTTGACGTGGAAAGAATAACACACTTTAGAGGGAAAAAAATTGACTCGCTCTATTGAGTTCTGTTGATTTGCGTACGATTACATGAATTTATGAGATATAAACATATGATATATCTGTTTTATTTTCTAAAGGAGAAATCTCCCAGACCGTTTACTCTTCGCTGTGCGTTCTAACATTACAGATTTAATGACTACACGACTCCGTGTGCCATCCGCCAACTACAAAAACACCATCAATCTGCCCGCACGGGTCGTCTGATGATGCCATTTCTCTTTAATAGCATGCTTATTTTTCATTGCCATGTAAAGCGAGGAACTGAAGCCATTCGGTGTTAGAAAGCAGAACTCAGGGCTGTAGAGGTCATGATTCAGGTTAGCAGACAGACGGATTAGTAGCCTTCCGTTATCTGGGTCAGTTTGTTTAACGCTTTTTAAACTAAAGCCGATCTGTGTCTGTTGTACCGAACGGAACGAAACGGTGTCAGGATTTGCAGATGGCGGTGTGACGGTGTTGTAATCGTAGCCTAGGTCTCAAAATCGCACCACCTGCTCCAGCTAAGTCAGTATTAATGCGTTTAAGCTAGCTAGCTATATCATGATATGTTGTTATGTTAGCAAAGACTTCAGCTAGATTTTCAGGCAACCGAAGCATAATAATGGACAAAGATATTTGGAGATTTTAGTCCGAATTTTTTTGCTAGCAAATTTGTGGGCGTTTCCCTTTAAAATGAAAGAGAAGATTTTAGTAAAGATAAAAGTTATTCATAAAGCATCTTAACACGTCTCATGAGGTCAAAAAGAGTTAGGAGTTGTGAGGAGGACTTTTAAAAGGTTTAAGAGTTTCTTTAGCAGAGGAGAAAATTACATTCACAGAGATGTTTAAATTTACATTACATTTATTACATACAGATGTTAGAACATCTCTAATATGATCGGTCAAAAACGTAATCCCTACACGATATAGACTCAAATATCTCAACATAGAGACAAAGTGAAGGTTTATAATAGCCCTGATTTTAAAAGCACCCCTATTTTTATTGAACAACCAATCACAGTCTTCAAAAAAATGTTTCATACCTAGTAACATGTTAAGCTCCGCCCCCTCTCTAAGATATAAGTTGTTGTATTTTCCTTGTTTAGAGTTGCTCTTTGTTTGGTCCTGAATCACTTCCTAGTTCGAAATCTTGAAGCTAAATGAGTATCTCTCATGATCATTCTTAGAATATTTATAAATGCGGGCCCTTGACTATTAGAAGTCTGTAGAATTCCTACGATTTTTTACGTTAAAAAAATCTATTTGTAAAGACACAAAGAAAGTAATTAGAGTCTGTTTTATAAGTGAGATTGTACCATGAATCCATGTAATCTACATGTAGTTTTGAACCATAAAGCAGCACCTGATTTGCTCAGTGTCGCTAATGCTAGCTAGCTGTTTAGCTTTAGTTAAAAAGTAAAGCAATAAACTCAAGGCTTCAGGACATATCAGTGTCATATGTGCTTCTGAACGTGCACTTAATATTAACAGTATTCAGCAGATAAGAAAACGTCCGCTTACAAATGCAGCATGCTGACACAAAAAGTTCTGAGACATGTGCTAAGCCTGTGCTTTGTTTCTGTTTAGTGGAGACGTGTCAGGTTGTAGAGGTGCGTTCAGTCATGGAGGCGTGTCTAATGGTGGTGGTGGGATCCCAAGTTTGGGATGCCAAATATGCAACTACTGAATAAATAATTTGCACAAGTAAAATTGACCGTCGGCTTCTTAGCGTGACACAGATGCTAATTGGACCAGTAGCATTCAGTTTTGTTGCCTCATGACAGCACACTGCCTCAAAACAATCCTTAACCTTTGACCCAAATAGTTTGTGATTTTGGATTTGTGTTTTTTATTTTTGTTAATATTGAATAGCTTGTAATAATGTTTTATGAAAACCTTGTATGTTAAAAGGAAGTCAGGTCACGTTGTGCCATTTATAATAAATTTTGCTCACTTTTTTTCTGTGCTCTTTTCTCGGGGGGTTTAGTGAACCTGTGCTTTATTATCTCACCGTAATTTGATGGCACATTTTGTTCACTTTTCGTTCAGGGACTTGGGGGCAGACCGTTCTCCAAATTTAACGTTAATAAGAGGCAGGTTTCCACAGCTCCATTGCGCTCAGTGTTTTTTTTTTTTTGCCTCTGGTGCATACTATGAGCTGCAGATTTTGTAGATTGACTCGTATACAGTATGTGGTTTCTTCCCAAAGTCACTGATAGTATTTTTGATAGAATGATCCAACCAAGTGAGCAAGCTTATCATATTGAATATGGATACTTTGGGGATTGGGAACAGGTTTTCTCGGTTCAACTGAATTATTATTATTTATTAATTTATTTAATAATTTATTTTTATGTGAAACACACTTTCAGGAAAAGAACAAATATTTTTTGTTCAGTTCTGGGAAATAAAATTATATGAGATGAGCTATAAATAAAACCGGAGATTATTCTGATTTTCAGATGTGATAGGGACAAACTTGTGTGTTCGTCAAGAATAAACAATCCTTTTTACTTTCTATTTCTTCCAATAGAAGAACTGGAAAGAAATCCATTCATTCATTCATTCATTCATTCATTCATTCATTCATTCATTCATTCATTCATTCATTCATTTTCTACCGCTTATCCGAACTTCTCGGGTCACGGGGAGCCTGTGCCTATCTCAGGCGTCATCGGGCATCGAGTCAGGATACACCCTGGACGGAGTGCCAACCCATCACAGGGCGCACACACACTCTCTCATTCACTCACACACTCACACACTACGGACAATTTTCCAGAGATGTCAATCAACATACCATGCATGTCTTTGGACCGGGGGAGGAAACCGGAGTACCCGGAGGAAACCCCCGAGGCACGGGGAGAACATGCAAACTCCACACACACAAGGCGGAGGCGGGAATCGAACCCCCAACCCTGTAGGTGTGAGGCAAACGCGCTAATCACTAAGCCGGAAAGAATTTATATTAGCTATTTCTATGCTTCCTATAGAACAGAAATTATTATTATTATTATTATTATTATTATTATTATTTTTTTTTTTTATTATTATTATTATTTTTTTTATGCAGAGTACATCCTAACTACTACTTTATCCAGTCTTCTGAATTTCCTACTCGGTTCTTTCAGTTTAAAAAAATTTACCCGATGCAAGTATGACATTGCAACATCAACAATATAGCCAAGACTTTATTATGGAGTTCGAGACCAGGATTAGCCCAGATTGAGTCAAACAGAGTCTTTCAAAGTCAAAAGTGGGTCCAAAATGCGAGTCAAGATCAAGAACAAGAAAAAAAAACACCAAATCCCATCAAAGGCAAAAGTTTTACTACAGCTAGCTTTATTCATGCAGTGCACCAGTGAGTTTCCAATTGTGCATCCATTTCTGTGACACACTGGATGGGCCACCGATCCATCGCACACACACTCACACACCCATTCACACACTCACGCTACAATGCATGTCTTTGTCCTAGAGGAGGAAACTGGAGTTCCCACCGGAAACCTCCAAAGCAAACCAAGACCATATTAAGTGAGACCACTGGCCAAGACTGAGACAAGTCAATCAGTACAAACAAAACCAGACAGAAATGCTGGTAGGTGTGAATGCTACATAAGTGGTTTTAAGTGCTCACAATAAGAAGACCAGTGAATGTTATGTCTCAGTAATAATCTAGAATAGTACAGAATGTGCGATTTAGGAGAAGACACTAGTTTGTTTACTGAGGTGTAGACGATGTCACATGGTGTTATAATGCTCTCACTGTTTAGTCTGGTATTGTGCCATTTGGCTGTAAGGAGTATAAGGATATGTAGTGTTAATAATGAGCAAGAATACTGGATAATATTAATAAGGATCGTAAGGATACATAGTGTGTATAAGGATAATAAGTATACATAGTGTTTATAAGGATAATAAGTATACATAGTGTTATTAAGGATCATTAGGATACATAGTGTGTATAAGGATAATAAGGATACATAGTGTTTATAAGGATAATAAGTATACATAGTGTTATTAAGGATCATAAGGATACATGGTGTGTATAAGGATAATAAGGATACATAGTGTTTATAAGGATAATAAGTATACATAGTGTTATTAAGGATCATTAGGATACATAGTGTGTATAAGGATAATAAGGATACATAGTGTTTATAAGGATAATAAGTATACATAGTGTTATTAAGGATCATAAGGATACATGGTGTGTATAAGGATAATAAGGATACATAGTGTTTATAAGGATAATAAGTATACATAGTGTTATTAAGGATCATCAGGATACATAGTGTTATTAAGGATCATAAGGATACATAGTGTTATTAAGGGTAATAAGGATACATAATGTTATTAAGGGTAATAAGGATACATAGCATTTATAAGGGTAGTAAGGACACATATGGTTTATAAAGCTAATAAGGATACATAGTGTTTATAAGGGTAGTAAGTATACATAGGGTTTATACGAATAATAAGGATACGTAGTGTTTATAAGGATACATAGTGTTTATAAGGATAATAAGTATACATAGTGTTATTAAGGATCATAAGGATACATAGTGTTATTAAGGGTAATAAGGATACATAGTGTTATTAAGGATCATAAGGATACATAGTGTTATTAAGGGTAATAAGGATACATAGTGTTATTAAGGATCATAAGGATACATAGTGTTATTAAGGGTAATAAGGATACATAGCATTTATAAGGGTAATAAGGACACATATGGTTTATAAAGGTAATAAGGATACATAGTGTTTATAAGGGTAGTAAGTATACATAGGGTTTATAAGAATAATAAGGATACGTAGTGTTTATAAGGGTAGTAAGGATACATAGCATTTATAAGGGTAATAAGGACACATATGGTTTATAAAGGTAATAAGGATACATAGTGTTTATAAGGGTAGTAAGTATACATAGGGTTTATAAGAATAATAAGGATACGTAGTGTTTATAAGGGTAATAAGTAATGAAAATCAGTTGTAGCAAGACAGAATACGTGTTTGAACGAGAGGGAGATACTGTGAGTAGAACAGTGAGGTTACAGGGTGCTGAGGTCAAGAAGGTGCAGGAGTTTAAGTCTTTATGGTCAACCATCCAGTGAGAAGTGGAGTGTGGAAAAGAGGTTGAAGAGGTGAATGCAGGTGGGTTGGAGTGGGTGGAGAAAAGTGTCAGAAGTGTTGTGTGTGTGACAGACGAAGCAAGAATCAAAGGAAATGTGTAGAAGACAGCAGTGAGAGCAGCTCTGCTGTGTGTGCTAGAGACTGTAGCAGTGAGGAAAAGACTTGAGGCAGAGACGGAGGTAGCAGAGATGAGGATGGTGAAGTTCTCTTTAGGAGTGACGAGGATGGACAGGATTAGGAACGAACACATCAGAGGGACGGCTCAGGTTGGCTGTTTTGAGGACAAGGTCAGAGAGATTAGATCGAGATGGTTTGGACATGTACAAAGGAAGAGGTCAAGAGGAAGGACAAAGAGGAGATATATGGATGTGTTAAAGCAGGACATGAAGGTAATTGATGCGAGAGTAGAGGATGCCGAGGACAGAGTTAGTTGGAAACAGATGATTCGCTGTAGTGACCCCTAACGGGAAAAGACGAATGTAGAAGAAGAAGAAGAGTGTTTATAAGTATAATAAGGATAGATAGTGTTTATAATGGCAACAAGGATACATAGCTCTTTTTTTTTTAAGTATAATAAGGATACATAGGGTTTATAAGAGGAATAAGGATACATAGGGTTTATAAGAGGAATAAGGATACATGGTGTTATTAAGGGTAATAAGGATACATAGGGTTTATAGGAGGAATAAGATACATAGGGTTTATAAGAGGAATAAGGATACATAGTGTTATTAAGGGTAATAAGGATACATAGGGTTTATAAGAGGAATAAGGATACATAGGGTTTATAAGAGGAATAAGGATACATAGTGTTATTAAGGGTAATAAGGATACATAGGGTTTATAAGAGGAATAAGGATACATAGTGGAAGGTGGAAGGATACTCAGAGGAAGACAACTTTGTCCACAGACATTTAGGACACTTCAAAACAGCTGCACTCTGAACAGTACACTATAACACAGCATCAGTTACAAGATCAAATCAAAGCATCTACCGAACAAATAAATGGGAATGTAAATGAGAAGGTGAGTGTGTATCATTATGTGTGTGTGTCCATGCGTGTCTGTGTGTGTGTGTGTGTGTGTTTGTGTGTGTTTGTGTCCCTGCTATGCTTCTCTCTGCTTTGCATTAAATCCCCTCATTGTGCTCGAACAGCCCACAACAGAGCTGCCTGAATAGGACGCAGATTGCGTGATGTTGTTTTAGCCCACTGGGGAGAGGAACCGCTCAGGATAAAGATCTCCAGGCCCTGCTTTAGTTAGAGTTATCGCACCGGTGCAGTGGAACGGTGAAGTGTGTGGGTGTACGCACTAGGTGACTGGACTGACTGGTGTGTGTGGGCATCAAAGTCTGCATTTGTTTACTTTACTTTACTTTATTTGGAATCGGAAATGTACCTTGGTCTTTTGTTTTATGTGCATCGTGCAAGAGAGCTTCAAAGTAGAAGAACTAGAAAGAGTGCCAGAATTCTTCCGAGGTCTTCGTACGGAACGGAGAACTTAAAATCGGAATGATCTCATGTATATATACACGTACGTGTGCTCGGGAAGAATCAACATGTCAGTGGAATACACCAAAAGTTCACCAACAATGAGCACCGAGATGAATAAGAAAAATAAAAATAGTTTTAAAAGTAATCGATATTGTATGTTAAATATTGACATTACAGACTAACAAACATTCATTCATTCATTATCCACCGCTTATCCGAACTTCTCGGGTCACGGGGAGCCTGTGCTTATCTCAGGCGTCATCGGGCATCGAGCAGGACACCCATCCCAACCCATCGCAGGGCACACACACACTCTCATTCACTCACACACTCACACACTACGGACAATTTTCCAGAGATGTCAATCAACCTACCATGCATGTCTTTGGACCGGGGGAGGAAACCAGAGTACCCGGAGGAAACCCCCGAGGCACGGGGAGAACATGCAAACTCCACTCCACACTCCACACAACTCCACACACGGAGGCGGGAATCGAACCCCTAACCCTGTAGGTGTGAGGCGAACATGCTAATCACTAAGCCACCGTGCCCCCCCCACTAACTAACAGTACTCATTATTTCCCAATCAGTAGGTCTGTGATGATGCCGCTCTGCTCTTTCTCCTCAAAGCTTCGAAGTGATGTTCATCCTGAAATACTTTTCTGCTCACCGTGTTAGTAAAGAGTGGTTATTTGAGTGAAGTTAAGCATCACCTTGATCCAATCTGGCTGATTTTCTCTTATTACAAAGACGATTCTGCTCACAGACTCAGCACTTTATCCTGTGTAAACTCGGCAGATTCCCATTAGATCATCAACCATGCCACTGAGACCACACAATTTTTCCATTCTGATGTTTGATGTGAAGCCTATGTTCTGTATCTGCTTAATTTTTTGCTTTTAAGTAGCTGATATTTATAATGTGCCTGAAAGCATAGTGACATCCTGTTGGCGGCAAATATAGGCGAATAATATAATCAATATATAGAAGAATATTAATATCAATAATAATAATAACAACAACAACAACAACAACAACAACAACAATAATAATAATCCCTAAGTATTTGGACAATAAGAACTTTGGAAAGTGTGTGTGTGTGTGTGTGTGTGTGTGTGTGTGTGTGTGTGTGTGTGTGTGTGTGTGTGTGTGTGTGTGTGTGTGTACAAATTTCTCTTCAAGCTCAATAAGAAAAACAGTTGGAAGACCAGGAGTTTAACCATGTGTTAAGAATTTGAGGTTTTCAACCAAAACCCATATGCAAAGGTTTATGAACATTCAAAGAGTCCACGAGGGAAGGAGGGAGATGTGGTTCATGCCATTTGGGAAATAAAAAATAAAATAAAAAAGTTATCCTATTTACCCAGTGTGCTTTAATGTGGCTTTGGAAGTAACTTGTCTCTTTTTAACTAAATTAATTGAACTTTCCTAGACGAATATTTGCCCTGACATCGGGGGCTTCCGATCTCAAAGGTTTTCACCCCCTCCTTAAACTTTCCTGCACAATTCATTATTACAAACAATTAATTTTCCACTCAAATAGATGTGTGAAATTTGAAGGTTAATATTTCTGCTGCATAAGTATTCACCCCACCTGAAAAACACCCCCGTCTTTCTCCAAACTGGTGGAATCGAACACCTTCATTTCTTCCCGCTCGGTAACTGCTGGCTAATGTCGATTGTTAGCGAGCTTCTTAAATTGATTGGCAGTCGAATGATGCCCCACCTTGTTGTTCTTTCCACTTCCCTCAGGCTCGCACAGTTCAGCATGTCTAATAGTGTTGATCTGAACCCGAACACAGAAACTGCATGCCAGAAAAGAGCTGCAGCTCAGTTTAGATAAAACCACACGATTAACCAGAGCTTTTAAATCCGACATGGCTTAATGTTAACGGTTTGTGCTTGTTTTCTTCCTGGACTCGTGCTGGCACACTGGTGCTTGCTTCCAACCTTGCTGGTTTCCAGTGTTGTAATGTAACGGAGTAAAAATACTTCGTTACCGTACTTAAGTAGAAATTTCACGTATCTGTACTTTACTTCGCTATTTAAATTTATGTCATCTTTCACTTTTCCTCCACTACATTTCCTAGATAAAATGTATACTTTTACTCCGTTATATTTCCACTAAGCTTCTTCGTTACTCGTTACTACAAAATAAAATCAGAAGAAATGTGTGCGACTGTAATAAGGGAGGTTTGGCGAATCACTGCTCCTAGATTGTATTACGCTCCGCACGCTCTACGGAGAAGCACAGGTACGCGCAGCGTGCACGCGCAGTCAGAGCTGGAGGCGTTTATAACGTTAATCGGCTGAAAGACGCAAATACGGCGACCAAAAGCAGTGAAATTTCGCTATGCTTATTACCAGAGTTGTAGCACAAAATATTAATGCAAACATTCCATTCAATACTAAATAAAAATAACATTTATTGATTTGGTCTTGAAGCCTGAGATAGGCACAGGCTCCACGTGAGCCGAGGTAGTTTGTGGATAAGTGGAAGAAAAAGAGTGAGTGAGTGACTGCATTCATTGGACACACTGATTGTAGAGAACACACACATACATGAACTGATTTGATTCGAGACCGGCATCATTACATCATGCATAAAATTTTGGTGTCCACTTTTGCCATTTAATAACACCATAACGTTTGGCTTACTATGTAGTCATATAATATATAATATAAAACTCTTCTTGTTTTAAATTCTCATTAACACCCCTAAAGGTGAAACCCTAGAACCGCCCCTGCTCTTATGCCTACCGAAAATCACGAAATTGTACTTTTTACTTTTACTTCAAATACTTAAGTACATTAAATATCAGAAAATGACTTTTGATACTTAAGTACAGTAAATATCAGATACTTTAAGACTTTTACTTGAGTAATATTCTAAAAGGCGACTTTCACTTCTACCAAAGTCTTTTTCTAGTACGATACTTGTACTTTTACTCAAGTATTGCTTTCTAGTACTTTATACAACACTGCTGGTTTCCCTCACAGCCCAGTACTGATTTACTGGCATGGATTTGGATCTGAATGACTTTTAAATCTCTGCAGTTATTTGGAACAGTGATCTACAAACCATAACATATTAAAAGCTACCTTTACTGCGATAAACTAAACGTTTGATGAAAAACAGAGATCATCGTCACGTCCCTTACTGCGATCTAACCATAATTTCCCATTTCCTGTATGTAAGTTTTCTAGTCATTAAGCATTAACCCTTTAAACTTTAGACTTCCTTGGAGTTTATTCAGAATAATGGAAGGAGAAGCCAGGAGAAGAATGGTATAGAAAGTGGCCCCAAGGCTGGAGGAAGTGCTAGAGTTCAAGAAAAAGTACTAAGTGATATCCTGACCGATCTTTGTGCACTCTGGGATCCCGAAAAAAAAAACAACACATAATGAAGTCACACAAGCAGAGATTCGATTTCTGATTCGGTCTATTTCTTAACAGTTCGAGTTTTATTGACTTGTAATAGATTGAATTGAGTTAAAAGCTTTACAGAGAAAAAGGAAACGAGTACTCAAGCCTGGCTAGTTTGTTAGCAAAAGCTAGCATAAAGGAGAAGACTATTTGTTTTGCTAAATTAACAGGATAGCTACGAATACACTAGTGGTGATGGTGAAACCTGAACTAAATCGGCTTAAGGACAGAAAAACAATCTGTTTTAAATAATCTCACTTGAACAAACGTTTCAATTTATGTGATACTATAAAACTTTCTCCACCGAAGACCGGACAAATTGAACATATCATCTTTTTTTTCTCATAGCGTTGTTTACTTTAACATGATCATCTTGTAGAATGTGACAAAGAGAATCTAAAAAGACAGCTGAAATTACACCATATAAAAAAGTATAAAGGACGAGTTGAGACAGGTGCCACCTCGTACGTCCTCGCGCAGCGTTACGGGACAGCTGAACACGCTCGGAGGAGACGACTACGCTGTCCTCTGGTCTGTTTACACGAGTGTTATTCTGGAGCCACCTGGTGAGCAGGGATAATTACACTCTTGTGGAATTTGGGCTAGAGTTACTGTACGTAGGACACCATCAGGATTTCACTACTCTTGAAGATTTCAACCATTTTCAAGAATGTGTTCTTGGTTTATAGCACAGCTTGCAGTCATGATGCTGGTGAAAGTGTGAGAAATGTTAAGGGTTTAGTCAGAGATCATTTATAAATCTAATCATGGGGTTATTGGAGAGAGAACGAACGAATTAATTAAGGTTGTATTCTCAATTCGGATTGGTCAGATGGTGTTACTTATTGTTATTGGGCAGGTGGATACAGACTCGGTGTCTATAGTAACAGCTAATCCACAAAATCAAGTCACTAATGTTCACACACACTGTGATATTTATGAAAGGAGTCTCCAGTGTCAGCGCTTTGTAACAGTCAGGGGTAAAGATGGAGGTTTTCCACTGTGTGAACTTTCTTCATGGAACTATTTTGTTTGTGGATCGAGTGTTCCGTAAATTGTTACTTAATGCATTTAAGAATTTGCATTAAAAAAAAAATGGACAAAAACCAAACAATGAACATCACCAATCACTCAATCACCCATTAATCACTCATTAATCACCTGTAATCTATCACTTATTTATCATGCATTAATAACTCAGTGACCACCCATTAATCAAGCTTTAATATCTCATGAATCACATATTAATCACTCATCAATCATCTATTTATCACTCATCAATCATCTATTTATCACTCATCAATCATCTATTTATCACTCATCAATCACCTATTAATCACGCATCAATCACCTATTAATCACTCATCAATCACCTATTAATCACTCATCAATCACCTATTAATCACTCATCAATCACCTATTAATCACTCATCAATCACCTATTAATCACTCATCAATCACCTATCAATGACAACCTATTAATCACTCATCAATCACCTATTAATCACTCATCAATCACCTATTAATCACTCATCAATCACCTATTAATCACTCATCAATAACCTATCAATGACAACCTATTAATCACTCATCAATCACCTATTAATCTCTCATCAATCACCTGTCAATGACCACCTATTTATCACTCATCAATCACCTATTAATCACTCATCAATCACCTATTAATCACTCATCAATCACACATTAATAACTCTTTGACCACCTATTAATCACTCATCAGTCACATGTCATCAATAACTCATCATTATTAACTCATCACTCATGCATTATTAACTCATCACTTATGCATCAATCACTCATCACTCATGCATTATTAACTCATCACTTATGCATCAATCACTCATCACTCATGCATTATTAACTCATCACTCATGCATTATTAACTCATCACTCATGCATCAATCACTCATCACTCATGCATTATTAACTCATCACTCATGCATTATTAACTCATCACTTATGCATCAATCACTCATTAATCATGCATTATTAACTCATCACTTATGCATCAATCACTCATTAATCATGCATTATTAACTCATCACTTATGCATCAATCACTCATCACTCATGCATTATTAACTCATCACTTATGCATCAATCACTCATTAATCATGCATTATTAACTCATCACTTATGCATCAATCACTCATTAATCATGCATTATTAACTCATCACTGCTAATTCAACAATGAAGAAGGATTCAGCTTTTACTGTTACACTTTCATTATAAGAGTAAGTAAAGCATGTGATTGCTTTGCAGTAATCGAAGCGCAGAACCGGAGTGCACGAGTGTGTTAGGCTCTCTTCCTGCACGCCAATTCCGAACAGAGCGATTTTATCGTCTGTGGTTATTGGTTACAGTTGGAAAGCCGTAATCACATTAAGCAGACTTTTCCTGTTCTCACAGAATCCCGCCAGCTTGTAGTGCTCAAGCCCTCCAGACAGCGCTTATTATTGTCCAAACATTTGTACGAATCATAAAGAATAAACACATGAGTGAGTGATGGCCTGGATTTCGAGCATTTCATCAATCCCAACCTCTCAGAGCAGAAGAGATGGTGGTGGTGGTGGTGGGGAGTTCGGTGTAAAGTTTTCTTTACATGAGGAAGAATAATGAATAATTAAGTGGGATTAAATTACAATATAATATAAAGTAATACATGAAAAATGCAAAAGAATAGAAAGTGCTGTTTCAAATGCTTACAAGCCGATGAACAATGGGAGATAATGGGAAAAATTAAATAAAATATTATTAAATGAAGCCAGATTTGAGTATATACATTTTTTTTAGTATACAGAATATACTGGGCTTCTTGCCATCACCTCGTTATTATGATCGTTATTTCATTTTGTACCTTTTTTTAATTTAAATTTCTAGCTTAGTTTTTTTCTTTTATGGTACATCTTATCACATCTGTCTGAGAGCAGATAGTGCTTGTGTTTAAAAGGAGGAAATCTAAATGCTACTGAAAAAAAATGGTCTATCTGATGATTCTTCTTAAGAAAGATCTGGCAACCTCTGAGATCTGAGCTTAAACTACACACAGGTGATTTTGGTTTTCTGACCT
>NC_062534.1:3485567-3495567 GCF_022655615.1 Tachysurus fulvidraco
AGAGAGAGAGAGAGAGAGCGAAAGAGAGGAGAGCGGGGGGGGGTGGGGGGAGAGTGATAGAGAGATAGGGGAGAGAGAGGAGATGGGAAGAGAGAAGCTGTTCTCTCTCTCCTCTCTTCCTACCTCTCTCTCTCTCTCTCTCTGTGTGTCTCTCTCTCTCTCTGTCTCTCTCTCTCTCTGTCTCTCTGTCTCTCTGTCTCTCTCTCTCTCTCTCTCTCTCTCTCTCTCTCTCTCTCTCTCTCTCTCTCTCTCTCTCTCTCTCTCTCCCCCATGCACTGCCCTGCCCACCTGCTGTTCTCCATCAGGTACGTCCCTCATTTCTTATCTCTAGCTGTCAGTCTCTTTCAGCAGCTGCCTGTCAGTATGAGTTCATAATACCGAGTGCCAGAGCATCCATCTACCATCTGGACCCTGTCCATGACCTCCTCACCTTCCTAAAGGTCCTTCAGTCTGTGAAATAGGGCAACGATTCTTACCTTCATCTCAGCCTGCCTGTTACTGACATTATAACAAGCCTCACATTACACTGGCCTGCTATGTAAACCATGTCAACTGGGCAGACGGTGACACTGAACGTAGTGAAGATATTACATTACAGTTCCCACTTGTTAAGTCGGAGTGTTACTAGTTTTAAAAACAAGCAGCATTGACAAACATACCACCGTTTTTTAACACACATCCATATATATTTTATACACAGGTTGTATTTTTTACTTCTTGCTGATCGTTGAGTTCAGATGAAGTCAGATAAAGGTCAGATACCTCAACTCCATCGCAATGTTTCGGATTTTTTGCTCCATTTTCTCCCAACTTATATATAGACAGTTTCCATCCGTTATCTAGTGCAGAGGCGACAAGCTCGTATTATATTAGGTAACGGGAAAATGTCAAGCAAGACGTAGCTAAAACAAATCAGGAACAAAAAACCCCCCACACAGTTTATTACAATACAATACAATACAATACAATAATATTCTCTTTATTTATCTGTTTTTATTCAAATGTTGCATTCTGAGTCGAAACGAAAATACAGTACAAAATAAATGTGCAAGTTTCATTTCATTTGGTTCAAATTCTAGGTAAAAATCGTAAACATTGTGAATGCATAACCTGCATCTTTGTATCTCTGGAACGAAACCAGAATTAAATCTTCTATCTGACCAGTCCTGGTTATGGGCTGTATATTTGACACTCCTGATCTAAACAAGGAAAGCGACGAAACTTAAAGCAATCGCATGCTTTATTCAAAACTTGGCATGTTCCACCGAGCAGCTGAACACACTCGGAGGAGACACACACCACTGAACAGACGCCCGTGATTGGTCCGTGCCGCTCTGACAGACGACGCTTCTCAGGTTGTAGCTTGGGTCTCACTAATAGGATGAGATTGTTGGGCTTCATGCCAATAATAAGGAATCTAAAAACATAGCAAATTGTAGCTATGACATAACTGAGCTGTTTTTGAGTAACGCTTTGTGCTAACATACTTACTGTACGTTACTCATGGAACTAATGAAGAGAAACAAACCGTAATCTTTAGCATTTATACATCTGATCCATTTATCCAGTGGATCCAAGTTTATCCAAACAGGTTGTTGGTGCCAAAGGGTCTAAATGCTGCTGATCTTTGGTGTTTACACATAATGGTGCAGAAAACCAACAAAATCCTGTTCTTGCTGAGGGGAACATATAGAGTTTTTGGAGCTTTGGACTCTTTCCGTGGCTCAAATAACCATGAACAGAAAAGCATCTCAGGATGAACTTTGATTGAAATAAACCTAGCAAGTGAAAGACAGGGCTCTCAAGTTTTGAAGACAGGCAAGCACGACATCCTCCAACCCCAATTTTTTTCATTGGTTGTTGTTTTAAATCTTACACATATACAATAGTGCTATTTATTGTTTTTTTTAAATTTTCTTTATATATTTTTTGATTGGCTGATAAGTGTCAGGCTCGACTAAGAACTGAGACGCGCTCGATTCCTGCCCGGTTCCATAGAGACGGCGGTGCGGACTGATACGTTTTGGGCGCTGCGGCTTATTAAGTATATGATAAATAGTCAAAAAGTTTTTCTGTGTCAAAAATACGACGTGTGTTTGGAGAACGTGAGAAAACACCCAAATGCGTGACTGTCACTCTCAATGTGTGACACTTGACAGCCCTGTTAAGATTTTCTTCTGCAAAAGTTAATAGTAAGATAAGTGAGTGAGAAATGAAGTGGGTTTTTGCTTTCTCTGGTTGTTGAGCCAGAGAGGAAACAAGTGCTGGTGTCTCCTGGTACATCTCTGAATAAAAAAAACAAAGCTATAAGCCCTGAAAAGTCTTTATGACCATAAGTATCCTTATATTATCTTTATGCCCATAAGTATCTTTATGCCTCGTGTGCCAGGACTACCGATTTGTCAGATTCTCTCAGATCAGTTAGTACAAGCTGTAATAACATTCTTAAATGAATTTTTAAATGGTAACTTGTGTAACTGATGTTATACATCAATAATCTACAAAAGCCAAAACATGTGGTTTTTGTTTAACGGTCCTGCTTAACATCGTGAGATTTACGTCTTCAGATAGCAAGCTACGATTTAGATCCTTCGATAAACGGCTACGATTCGGACCGTTTGATAAACTGGTAAATAACGTTGTAAATGTCACATATGGAGCTTCACAATGGTGTTCGATTACGCATTGTTCCTTCTGCCGAGCGAGGTCTGAAAATCGTAACTTTTAGTGCTGAGTGGTACGGTCACTGGACAGGACGTAACAAAAAGAGACAGGCTCAAACTCTCAGCACTTAAAGTTCCTTCACACTCATCCCAAATCCTGGGTTAAGCTGATTTGTCATGTTGTATCATTTATCATTAAGTGGTTCATCTCAAGCGAAGCTGATTCGGGCTCCATACTATATTTGGAGAAACGCCTGGATAGCACAATCATGACCGTTTAAGAGCTTGCATGTTTTGTCATTTAAGCACTTGACACTGTTTAGTATTTTCCATATTGTGGAATCTGTGTCATCACATCCACGCTGATGGAAACTAATTGGCAGCAGAAAGCGTGAGTCGATCCTTGTGTTGCCTTTTCTGCTGCTCCATATGGGAGCGATTTCTGCTGCCAGACGAGGTCATGTCTCAGCCGTGCCTCTGTTACTCCGCTTCTCCCCACGTTTCGCTCTGAGCCGCGGCTCTGTGTGACTCTGCAGTTGTTCACCCTGTTTAGGAACGAACGTTTCCTCTGCCCCTGTGACTCATGGGAAATTAATCATGCTTTAAAAGGAACATGCATTTTTCTCCTTAATGAGCATGAATCATAGTAAAATGTGTTGCACACACACTGCTGCGGTTTACACACACTGCAGTTTCCCACTAAGTGGGCAATTTAAGTTTTTTTTTATTTTTATTATTGCTTTGAAGAGGATAACATTAATATACACAGGATAATGTCAGTCATGTACTGTACTGTAGTGACCTTTCCCGTCGGGAAAGATTAGAGTGTGAATTTTTCTAAAGTAATCTAATATTACATGCCTACATTGAATGATTCATGTGTACTAAACAATCCACAGAATAACTCAATAACAAAAGATCATTAGTTTCTGTGTTGTCGATGAAGGAGATGGATGCAGGTGCTCCATCCTGACCACACTTTTCACATGAGCTTTGGTGGAGAATCTGGTCTTGTCCACATTGCTATGTCTCCGATTGTGTCCTGGTGCTCTCTGTTGATTAGTTTTTATATTTATACACCCTGTTGTGTCTTTGTTGTGTTGCAGAGTCTTGCCATTGTCGTTGTGTTGAGCTGTAGTTGCCCGTGCTCTAGGGTTTGTTTCAGTTTACATTAGGAGCCTGAGCTTGAGCAAGTTCCAAAAGCAGTGATGATGTGGTTGGGGTTTGATTTTGTTAGGACGTGGTTAACTTTTGTCTCAGACCCTCTAACCTTACCTTTTTCTAAACAACGTGAGCTGTGTGAACTGTCACCAGGTTAAAAGTTTAGAGTTACACATTTGGACAAACTGTGCTGTCTTTTTTCTTTCGGTACCAGACCTAAGATACTTCCCACAATTCCCCTGTCCCATTGGAACCCATGTTATTGCAGGCCATTGTGGACTTATAGGCTTTTGACCTTGTCAGACAGGCTCTCGGTTCTTTGACTGTGTCAGGAGACAGGCTGTCCACCAGTTGCTTTTCAGCCGAGGGCTTAATTTGGTGGAGACTAATTGTGCGGTCTGCATCTGGTGACCTGCGATTAAGTTTACAGGGTCTTTATTTTCTACAAACATTTTCTGTAGAGTCGAGCTGCATTCCTTCCAAGAAGTCGATGTACCTCTGGGATTTCAATTGTGGCAAGCTTTTAAGTGCTCATAAGTGTCCACGACCTCATTCTGTCACTGTGATGAGGTTTAAATCATGATTACAGAGACAAGCTGTCCACTGGCCAATCATATACATACACACACTAACCCAAAGCGTTCTTCACAAGGAAACGACGTTCGGTTAGATTCCATGAAAACTGTGATGTAATTGTGGCTAAACCGGATGTTGTGCAAAGGCTTTGCTCACTGTGGTGTGTACTAGAGGTCTTCTCGGGTCTAAAGAAATGTACCCGACCTGAAGTGACCCGAATCACTTTTTGCCCCAACCCGACGTGCATAATTAATTTTTTATTTTTTTTAAGAAAGACCCGACCCGAGACAAACCAGAAAAAATTAAACCCGAGTCCGACCCGACCCGTTGGCAATTTGTTTTTAACCCGACTGGACCCGAATGTTGCATAACTCTACACTAAAGTAACCGCTACAGAGTGGATTAAAAATTGATTGACAGGTCTGTTTCAATTTAAATTAGCTCATGTCACCAGCCACATGTCGCAAGTGGTCTTTGGCAAACAGAGGAGAGGTTGGAAAAGGACTCGAGTCGAGGCACACACACGAGATACGGTAGTTCGGGTCTTCTCGGGTCCGTTCGGTAAAAACACATTCATTTTAAATTACCCGAGACCCGATGCCGCTATTATTATACCCGACCCGTGTCCGAGGTACACGTGAAACTTTTAGACCCGAACCCGCTCGGGTCTCGGGTCGGACCTCGGATTTTCGGATCTAAGTGGACCCGTGAAGACCTCTAGCGCGTACATCACAGCTGGCCCGAAACACCATCTATGAACAAGCTACACAACCAAACCTTCGAATTGCTACAAATGAGGCGTGTCCAAGACGATCCATTTGCAGTATCCTTCAGGTCTCACTAGCATGTTCACTAGACTCAACTCGGTCAAGCATGGATTTATTTTAATATTTTAATCTTATGAAGCAAATGTGTCTTAATTCTTTCTTCCTTTTCTCCTTGTAAATATGAAACTATATAACATAACGACGTTCTTCTTCTTTTTCTTGATATGGCATTCACTAAATTCCAGGGGTTACGTTACCACGATGGAAAGTGGGCATGGTTTCTGGAGGTCTTGGAAAAAAAGAGCGTACCTACGATGGATAATTAAGGACAAAACGGTCATACAGATAGATTTTATATTCTGTATCTATTATGCTTTATTATCTTACTGTTAAGCTGTTTTTGAAAACAAATAAACAACCAAGGGGGGCACGGTGGCTTAGTGGGTAGCACGTTCGCCTCACACCTCCAGGGTCGGGGGTTCGATTCCCGCCTCCGCCTTGTGTGTGTGGAGTTTGCATGTTCTTCCCGTGCCTCGGGGGTTTTTTCCGGGTACTCCGGTTTCCTCCCCCGGTCCAAAGACATGCATGGTAGGTTGATTGTCATCTCTGGAAAATTGTCCGTAGTGTGTGAGTGTGTGAGTGAATGAGAGTGTGTGTGTGTGCCCTGTGATGGGTTGGCACTCCGTCCAGGGTGTATCCTGCTCGATGCCCGATGACGCCTGAGATAGGCACAGGCTCCCCGTGACCCGAGGTAGTTCGGATAAAGCGGTAGAAAAAAAAAATTAATTAATAAACAACCAAAAACTACGGTTAGGGTTAGGTTATGGAATAGGCCACGCCTACTCGATGACGCAATATCTGTTAATCTGTTCTGAAATCCTTGGAAATAAGTGAATCCCTTACTGATTTCCAACAACTCTTCTAATTGTTATGGAAATTGTCACGAAAATGATAAGCACCACCTGCTGTTCCGGAGGACACGTATTTAAACCGCAAAAACAATTGAACTCTTGTAAACATCTCCGAAGGCCTTTAGTACAGCTATGCCATGTGGTTTCCTTCTGGTTAGCTGCAGTTTACTTTTTAGTAAAGCCTTCTCAAACTTCTCAAATCCCTATTCACCCCAAGGGAAAAAAAAATGAAAAAGGGATGCTGTAGATCTTCTAGTACAACCAGATCTCCCTATTCTGAAAGCAATCAGCATGAAGCTCGGCCTCCCGACGCACAGTCCAACCTGTGCCAAACCCCGTCAGTTTTAAGAAAGTGGGAAGCCAGTTTTAATCTGTAAAAACATTTGAAACCGGTTTGACCCAAGCAACATTTCTATCTGTCACAACCAGAGGAGGAAGGAGGCGGAGCCGCACACAGGATAGCTTCAAATGAAAGGGGTTTAATAAATGATAAAGACAAATAGAGTAAAGACGATAACTGAAACAATGCAAATGACGACACTTAACAAAGACTAGACATGACGAAGGGGAAACGTAACTAATGAATCCGCGCTGCCGTCGGCAACGCGGATCACCAGACAATAATGGCACGATGAGGAGCAGGTGTGGTGACAGGGAGGAGCAGACGAAGGCGGGGCAGACACGTGACGAGGAACGACAACAAACACACGTGGCCGAAAGTCCGTGCTGAACCCTGACACTATCGTTGGATAAAGTTATTATAAGCTGGCAATGACATACAGAAGGTTTAATGTTGTGTATGGAAGGTACTGTAAGCACTTAGGGCTGAGTTCCTCAAATTACCTCTGATAGTGTTTAAACCTTCTAAATGGGTTCTACTTGAATGACAAACTGAAGAGTATACTTAAGTCCAACATGCATTTTCTATGCAAATGAGGCTTCAAAATGCATACATTTGCTGCTTAATTTATTCATTCATTCATTTTCTACCGCTTATCCGAACTTCTCGGGTCACGGGGAGCCTGTGTCTATCTCAGGCGTCATCGGGCATCGAGCAGGATACACCCTGGACGGAGTGCCAACCCATCACAGGGCACACACACACTCTCATTCACTCACACACTCACACACTACGGACAATTTTCCAGAGATGCCAATCAACCTACCATGCATGTCTTTGGACCGGAGGAGGAAACCGGAGTACCCGGAGGAAACCCCCGAGGCACGGGGAGAACATGCAAACTCCACACACACAAGGCGGAGACGGGAATCGAACCCCCAACCCTGGAGGTGTGAGGCGAACGTGCTAACCACTAAGCCACCGTGCCTCCATTGCATTCTTAATGCTTAAGTCAAAAATCTATTCTAGTCTTTTAATATTTAATTGGAATTTAAATATTTAGCAACACCAGCGATTTCCTCCTATGGCCACTACTTATCCTTTCTTATAAACATTGGAGAAAAGCTTGCCTATACTTAACCATCGTCCTCTTGACCGTAAGGTCCCTTGTGGCTTGTTTGAGGATTTTTACAGTCTGCCCTTGCACTGATCTTTGTAATCCTTTCTATTTTATGGTAAAGCAAATCAATCCCTGAGTGGAATAGTATCAAACTTCTGCTTCTAATTAGCCTGCTTTCAAGAAGTCTTTATCGTGACGGTTCCCATTTTTTCTTCCATTAAAAACATTAAAGATAAGGTATTGTAAAATATGTGTGTGTGTTAAGTATCTTATTCGTTGCCATGACTTGGATGAGGATCAGATTACATTTTAGGATTTACAAGACAGAATTTTTTTTCCCCCTCACAACTGCATGCAATAACAGAAACAGCTGTACAAACGCAAAGCGAAGCCGTCAGCTCGGAGGTTTTTATGAGCCGTTTGTGCGTGGCGGTAGAACATCGCTGGGATCTCACAGTGGGAAACTATATGGTGTGAGATCAAAAGCTGAATTGTACCGTTCCATAATAAACTCATGACCCCCTGCACACAGACCTCTCAGGAAGCAAACTGGGTCGAGGACCTTCGAAGCCTGGGATGAAGTTTGTGTCTTTCGGCATAAACACAAGATAATAGGGTTTAAGATCAGGGTTATCATTCTCCATCCTACATCAAGACTCTTGAATTGAATAAGATCTTTTTCAGCCATTGTATTGTGACATAAGAACAAGTTCCAGGCACTAAAAACATAACACTGGTGGATGTTGCCGATGTTGTCTCATGAGTCATACCCCTTTTCCACCAGAATGAACCGGGTGCTGGTTCAGAGCCAGTGCTGGTGCTGGTTCAAATTTGGTTCCACTGGCGAACCTTCTGAGAACCGGTTTGCCTTTCCATCGGTTAGAGAGCATCACAGCGCCGAGTCTGACGTCACTGTATATGTCTCATCTTTCTCAGCAACGTTAGCGCAGATGCAGCAAACACGGACACAACACCGACGATGTCGGATGTCGCTTTACTGTTAATGCTCATGGCTTTGTGAACCTACATTAACATCCAAACGCAGCGAATTCAACGTGTACAGTACGTGCAGGCCCCAACACCGGGAGATTGGAAGTACTGTCATTTGAACCCCCGGACTTTTGATCAATAACCTTGAGTCTTGTCGATCTACCACCGCTCTCCTCTCAGTCAGACTGATGCTAGCCAGTAGTGGTTATCTGTGAGGAAGACGAAGTCAAATGTCTTGGAGGAAGCACCTCCTATCTTCACCATAACTGGCTGGCATCTGCTGTGTAATAGGGGAGAAGTATCTAATGGTTGGGAATTTAACAAAAAGCTGCCTTTAAAGATGAACAAAAAGGGACTTATGGCAGATATGTTGATTCTACCAGGTATCGATTATACCATTGTAGCTTTATAAGCTTTGTAAGATTCTTTTGGCTTGGATTTCAGATCGAAGTGTTAGGTGTTTCAGAGGTGGTGAAGGTGTCAATACGTGGAGTTCCAGGATAAAATCCGAGACGTATGAAGTACACACTCATCCCTTATGTTCGGAGTGATTGTGTTCTGCCCTGGAGAAATCGAGGAATGTTTCTTCAGGCCTTTAGAAGTCGGGCCATATGAGAACCATATGAATCAGCAGCAGAACAAATCGAAGTGCAGAAGCACAAACTTCCAACGATGTTTAGCATAAAAGCACCACCTCCACTTTTACACCAGTTTTCAGGTCAGTAGGTTACAGTTAGATTTCACTTCAAACGCCACAGCTGAAATCTTTGTGTTGGAGAAAATTGGCTTAGGCTATGTTCATATAAAGAAATCAAAGTAGCACAAATCGGATTTTTTGCCCTAATAGGATGCAGATCTGATTTTTTTTTTTTGTAGAGCTGTTTGAACGCAAATATTTTTCAAATCAGATTTGGGAGTCTTTAATGTGCTCCAAGACTGGATAGATGTCTGATATCTAGCCAAGCGAATAAAATGAAAACGTTCAGGTTACACATTACATTATGTGTACATATGACTGAGGAAATCGTTCGGTCGTCATTCGGTGGTTCCGTCTCAGCTCAGAAAAGTCTGTAAAGACGGAGGGCTCAATAGTGATATCTCTACTTAATCTAAATTATGCATGACCATGACGATAACGCACGAGAACTGGATCCTGATGCATGTCTGTGATTTTATAAGGTGTGGAAACGAGATAATTTAGTCATGACAACGAGATAATTAGCGTTTAACCTAAAAAGGAGTCATCGTGTTTGGCCCCAAAGATGTATCATCTCATTCTCGTGACTTAATGATCTCATTCCCACATCTATCTGATCTCGTTCCCATAACTTAATTATCTCATTCTTATGACTTAACTTATAATATTTATCTCATTTTTGCTACTCAGCACATTCACAATTCATACCTTGGATGATCATCTCATGACATAATTATCTTAATTATTTCTTCATTATCTTGTTTCTACGGTCTAT
>NC_062534.1:3498067-3513067 GCF_022655615.1 Tachysurus fulvidraco
TAAGGAGTTAGAACAAGCCGGATAGAGGGTTAATACAAATAGGGTCGTGATTCAAAACTATTCCCATAAGTCATGTAAATCTTGCAGAACGTATCGTTATAAATTTGTTTTATATCTAGACATGAGCCATGCAGCTGTGGACGCAGCAGTAAATCCTTACAAATTGTTTTCCAATCTTGAGATCTAATCAAATTTTATAAGAACCATGATGCTTGTCCAGAAATGTTCGTTTTGGTCAATAAAATAAAATATACGTATTGGATTTGAAGCCTGGCGACCAACACATCCTGGTCCGAACTTATATCTTGAGTTAATTACTATGTTTATGAAGGTGTTTGTGTCTGGTTTATATGAATGCCTGTGTTGGGTCACTTCACACAGCAAGGGGTCAGCGAGCAGTTCTGTGGTTCACCGCAACCACTTCTGAACTTCTCGGTAACCATGGCGATGTTACTCAAACAGGAAGTACACGGAGTCTGTGGACCAAAATCCCAGCCATGATGTACCGTCTGCTGGTTTTAGCTCGTTAGACAGGATTTAACTTCTTTCATTCACCTTTTTTTTTTGCCACGGTGTATATTATTAAATTTATTTGCAGAAATCTGGCTTTGGGTGAGTGCTTGTTATAGTAAATGTTGTTTTATTAGTTGGGTTACAGTCATAGGAGAAGGAGGTTGCAGAAACTTCAGGAAGTACCGAAGCCATAATCAAAATCAGTTTCTTAAATTACCGTTGATGGTTTTACTAGAAAGGAAGACAAAAACAATGACTTGTCCACGCCTGAAGATACAATAAAGTGAAATGGATGTTCTGGATACATATGACCTTCACCTGACGTGTCTGAGGATTTGATACTTTCAAGAGATGCACAATAATATATATATATATATACAGTACAGACCAAAAGTTTGGACACACCACCCTTTCAACAGGACAATGACCCCAAACACACCTCCAGACTGTGTAAGGGCTATTTGACCATGAAGGAGAGTGATGGGGTGCTGCACCAGATGACCTGGCCTCCACAGTCACCGTACCTGAACCCGATGGAGACGGTTTGGGGTGAGCTGGACCACAGAGTGAAGGCAAAAGGGCCAACAAGTGCTAAGCATCTCTGGGAACTCCTTCAAGACTGTCGGAAGACCATTTCAGGTGACGACCTCTTGAAGCTCATCGAGAGAATGCCGAGAGTGTGCAAAGCAGTAATCAGAGCAAAAGGTGGCGACTTTGAAGAACCTAGAATATGACATATTTTCAGTTGTTTCACACTTTTTTGTTATGTACGTATATAATTCCACACGTGTTCATTCATAGTTTTGATGCCTTCAGTGTGAATCTACAATTTTCGTAGTTATGAAAATAAAGAAAACTCTTTGAATGAGAAGGGGTGTCCAAACTTTTGGTCTGTACTATATATATATATATAGACACAATGTGATCTGGGTGTCTGTTAAAGACCGACATCTCATAATATGGTTTAAGCGCAGGAGATTAGGATGAAGTGAACTTGAAGCTTTCCCTTCATAGCAGATTTCAGTCTCACATGTTGAGCTCTGTTTTGAATGTTTAGCTGTTTCCTCAGAAACGGTGTTTTATCTATAATTTAATCAAATTAGTTCAGGTTTTCTTCTGGGTATGTTGGAAGTTTGCTAACTGTCAAGGTGTGTAGGTGTGAATAAGGTTGTGTGTGTGTGTGTGTGTGTGTGTGTGTGTGTGTGTGTGTGTGTTTGTGTGTATGCAATCTGTCAGCACAGCTTTCTTGCCTTCTGCAGAAACAAGGCGAGTTAATGTTAGCGTATGACGGCACACGTTGTTTTTCTTGACTGTAATCAAATCCATGTGGTTGTGCAGATTTCAACGTTTAAAGTTTTTTTTTCTTCTAAATATTTCATGCCACTTTGGTTTACACACATTTTATTTATTTCACATTTATTTATCTGTGAATGCCAAATAAATCTCACACCGAGCAATTATACTTTTGAACATTTGATATAGTTTTGCACAATAGGCATATAAAAAACGTTGAACAAAAATACACAATAAAGTGTTTTAAATGTGTGACGTGCAGCCGAGAAAGCGGCTAAAGTGAAGCGCGCTAGGCTAACGCTACAAACGGCTAACGGCGTTGTGTTTCCGATCGCACGTTTGCTTCATAGTCACTCATATCCTGCTAACATTAATGCCCTTACTCAAAAATAGCTAGTAGCTAGTTGATGTAAGCTTGTTAGAAAATACAGTAGTATATAATAATAGCTTGAATTCTCTACTGCTAGCGAACTGGCTAACCACAGCATGAATCCTATATTTTGTGCAAAAATATTAATCGGAGGTTATTTATCAACATCTTTCTACTTTAATTGGAAGGCTTTTATGTTGGCAAAAGATAACATTGAAGTTAAATGTTAAGTTGTCAAAAAAAAAATTGGGCTAACTTTCTTTGCTAACTTCTTTCTTGAGGAAATATCTTCAATTATTCAGAGTAGATTTGTCTGTCCTTTTTTTAAAAAATACATAATTTAAATAATTTATTTATTGTCAGTCTCTAGCATTTTTTATACCTTTTTTTAAAAAAAAACAAAACTGTTTTACTTGAGTTGTGGAAATTGCACGATAATTATGAATTATTGTGAATTTTTAAATAATAGATTAACATTTTTTAGATCTCAGCCTACTACTGTAGCGTCTTTTGCATTGTTCCGCCTATGAAACCCAGGAGGCTGGTAACACTCTATGGTCAGTACACCCTTGGCCTGGAGGTGTCAGGGTTTGTTTTTAGGCTCATAACCCACCTAAATCTCCATGATGTTTGTACAGCTGTCTTGCTGTAATAGAACCGTAATGGGCTGTCATGAATTTCCTCACTACGAGATGCGAGAGCTAATCCAGCTTCGAATGTGATACGACCTGCTCCGCTTCTCAGTACGAATACATTATTTGGATGATAATATGTTCTAAACACATACAAATAAACAAACAGTTAAGAGGCACAATATTGTGTGAGTTTTTTTTTTAAACCTTGACCAAATGCTAGTAGCTTATTATTATTATTTTTTTCAAAATTAAGCCAACATTATAAGCTAAGAAATATCAGAAGCAGGTGTTCACAATAACAGTAATATAACAATAACTGTACTAGCAAGATTTACCAGGATTTTCCAGTGTTTCCAGGGTCATATTTTAAGCCACTCCCACTTCAGAAAGCTGCTAAGAATATTCGGTGTAGTAAAACAGATCCAAACGAAGATAGTGTCATTGTATTGCGCCTCTAGATCATAGTAAAGTCGTGGGGAAGTCGGGGCCTAATGGTTAGAGAGTTTGACTCCTAACCCTAAGGTTATGGGTTCGAGTCTCGTGCCGGCAATACTACGACTGAGGTGCCCTTGTGCAAGGCACCGAACCCCCCCCAAGCTGCTCCCTGGGCGCCGCATCATAAATGGCTGCCCACTGCTCCAGGTGTGTGTTCACGGTGTGTGTGTGTTCACTGCTGTGTGTGTGCACTTTGGATGGGTTAAACACAGAGAACGAATTCCGAGTATGGGTCACCGTACTTAGCCGTACGTCACGTCACTTTTAGTCAATTGCGTGAGATTCCTTCCATTAGAATCGAGTCAATAATTGAGAAAAAAATAAAAAGTGGCGATAATTTACATATGTTTATTTTCCTATGTTGCCTGCATTGGCGTCATTACTCTTGTGTCTGATTTATTAAACACTGCTGGTCTTAAGAGTTAAATAAGATCATATGTTATGGCTGCAGGACATTCATATGGTTATGATAAGTGCAGATGGAAAGAAAGAATGAAAGAAAGAAAGAAAGAAAGAAAGAAAGAAAGAAAGAAAGAAAGAAAGAAAGAAAGAAAGAGAGCACATGTTTTAAAACATGCCTGTATATAGACGAGGAAGACGCATGTCACGTTCGGGGATTATGAGCAGTCATGAAATACAAAGGACATAAAAGAAGTCCGATGTGTCGGACATGCTGCTTTACTTTCTGTTGTGATTATACGCAAAAAACGTTCAGATTCCTGCCATCAAACTGCCAATTAGCATCAAAACCTATACGTTCTGATGTGAACGCTCAGACTTGTCATTTTAACAATAGCCTCCCTGCTGTGAATTGCTCATTTGATTGACACATGTAAGCAATTTTCCCATATTCACAGTGCCGGAGGCGTAGACCACTCATTTTTTTATATGTTCTTGACATTACATGCATACTTGATCTGCACTGTCAACATAACCCACATAACCATAACCACTCCTATAGACCCTTATTGTTTGTGTAACTAACTTCCTTTCAGCAACACTGCGATGAAGTACAGATGGATTAGCAGTAGAACGTGAGTGTGACTTTCAGGCTGTAGTCTATAGAGGATATACTGTATGCTGTGTGTGGTATTAGTTAGATTTGTATTTAATTAAATCTACTTGATAAGAGTCAAATCAAATTTTCCATTAATGCTATTGGATATTATATATCACATACTATAGATACATTAACTAATCTGATTGGCCGAGCAGTGTTCCTATGAGCCGATATTTAATAGGACCACAGCGAGATGTTTTATCGTGTTTATCGTGCCACTCGTCAAAATTGTTACAAATTAGCGAATTGTTGTGGAAATTGTCACGGATTTGTGAACCGTTAAGAATTTTTTAAGAATTGTTACAAATTTGCAAATTGTTCTTGCGATTTTGTGAATTGTTGCTGAAATGGCTACGAATTTGAGATATTTTTGGAAATTTGTGAATTGTTACAATTTTGTTCATGCTTACAAATTTGTGGATTTCTGTGAATTTGCACATTGTTGCTATTACTGTTACTATATTTTGAATTGTTACGAACGTACGTGTTCCAGGCAAGACTCCATACGTGTGCTTTCCTTTACCACATCTCTCTCATTGTGTTGTCACATCTTCACCTTCTTTATTTAAGCAGATATGGAAAGATAAAGAAGATGTAGTCTGATGGTAATGCTGCCCAGGACTGAATGAGATTGCTTTCATTACTTCATTACTGTTTTAATTGCCGCCATTTATCGCTACAGCACCCATTCGTCACGATCTTACACCCGTCCTCCTCCATCCTCCTCCTCCTCCTCCTCCTCCTCCTCCTATCCTGCCTCCTGGCATCTCTCTGACCTTTTCCAGGTCCAGTTTTAACCTCGATCATTTTCGGATCATGTGAGTTAGCTCGGATCACATGCCTGAGAGAACTTTACCCGATGGCAGGTGTTATAATGACTTATAAGCTCATGATTACAATGCACAGGACTGATTGTGCCGGCAAAGTGAAAGAAAAGACTAGCGATATGATGCACATGGGATCAGTGACCTCAGAGACGATTAAAGAAATCCATTCGTTACAGTAAAGCTGCTTTAATAGATGATGTGAGATTATTGATAACCTTAGTATAGTAACCTATAGTAACCTCACTTTATTATTCATGCATGATGTTTATTTTACTGATTAATGATTCAGACGTTATTCAGACGTTATTAAGACGTTATTAAGACGTTACAGACCAGCAGAAAGCAACAAACAAACAGAATAAATAATAATTTCCATTTTAAAAGTAGATGTTAGAGAATCACAATTTATTTCCTAAACCTATTATTTGATGAACGATAAATGTTCAAATATTATATATACACATAGTTTGTGTATTTCTACTACTACTTCTACTAATAATATTTTATGCATTTATAATATTATTATACAAAAAGAAAATGAAAATATCTATATTAATAATAATAATAATAATAATAATAATAATAATAATAATAATAATAATAATAATAATAATAATAATAATAATAATAGGGGCCATGGTGGCTTAGTGGTTATCACGTTTGCCTCACACCTCCAGGGTTGGGGGTTCGATTCCCACCTCCGCCTTGTGTGTGTGGAGTTTGCATGTTCTCCCCGTGCCACAGGGGTTTCCTCCGGGTACTCCGGTTTCCTCCCCCGGTCCAAAGACATGCATGGTAGGTTGATTGGCATCTCTGGAAAATTGTCCGTAGTGTGTGAGTGTGTGAGTGAATGAGAGTGTGTGTGTGTGCCCTGTGATGGGTTGGCACTCCGTCCAGGGTGTATCCTGCCTCGATGCCCGATGACGCCTGAGATAGGCACAGGCTCCCCGTGACCCGAGAAGTTCGGATAAGCGGTAGTAAATGAATGAATGAATGAATGAATGAATAATAATAATAATAATAATAATAGATCATAAATTTTGACACCATTGCTTGAATGTGTAAAAATTTGCCCGATTTTTGTTTTACGATTTTATTTATACACAGCCACAGAGCAAAATGGTCTAAACACACATATTTTAAATATTAGAGTTGCGGAATTGTGGCACATCTGGGGATTTCATCGAAGATTTATTGCATAACCGATTCATACGCACGTTTCATCTTTTTTTGTGGCAGCTGGAGCACTTGTTTATTTTGTTATTTATTTCTGTGGCCTTCATATAAAATGGCTGGTGTGTGTGTGTGTGTGTGTGTGTGTGTGTGTGTGTGTGTGTGTGTGTGTGTGTGTGTGTGTGTTTCAGATGAAAAACAGGCCTCTTTGATCTTTGTCTTTCTTTTGTTCTGTCACTTCTCTATCTCCAGAAACCCCGTCTTGTCGCCTTAATCCCACACAAACGCAGTACACATGTAATCAGCTTTACCTCCACACGAGACCGTGCTTTCTCTCGCACACACACCCACCTTTGCCCTCTGCTCTGTGCTTGAGTGTTCTCTTCCTCAGAGTAGGGATTTTACGAGAGATCAAATCACCGGGTCATGTGACCTCTCTAGATCGTTACTCACTGCGGTGTTTTCTTCTGCATGTTTCTCATAAAGTACAGTGACATGAGCGAACGCATTCGAGAAAACGTCTCTAGTTATGATAAAGCTGACTGAGAGGATTTATCCAGCATGCCTGTAGATCTATAGCAGAGTGTTTTGTTTTTGCACAGAATGTAGTGACTTCGGCCCCTGGCTAGACCCCCTACCGGACATTCGCTGACCTTTGACCCCGACCTTGTGCCTTATGAGTGTTTGTTTTTGACTAGACTTTCCACTCCCTTTTAATCGCACACTCATTGCTCCAGGCATGAAGTTACAATGATTCATCACATAGAACAGTCATCACCAGCCCTCATATTGCTGAGCTAGCTTCAGTTCCAACCTTTATTCCAAACATCTCCAGGTGGAATCAGACTCAAGATCTCTTCCGTACACTAATATACTCTAATCATGCTTTTAAAGCTCTCCTTAGTAGTTTTAGGTCTTATAATGTATAACTTTGGAAACATTAAAGATAAATGTCAAAGTATGTTTTTTTATGTTAATGATGAAAATCTATTTACTTTAATCATCTTTTAAAGATTTATTAATAACTAGAAATGTACCTTATAGCTATATAAAGTTAAAAAAACTTTCATAAATTCTTTTATGAAATTCTTAATATTTTTTTTTTTGTTAATCGTAGAAATGTTAAACGGATCTTCATTGATAATTATAATTTAAAATAATTTAGAATTTCATTTTTTAATTTTTTTTATGAGAACATTTATTAATTAGTTCAAATGTACTGATGGAATATTTTGATGTAACTAAAGAAATGCACTTTATGTTTATGAAAACTTTATTTAATTGCTATAAAATGTCAATTATACCAATTGACCAATTAAACATTTTTTAATAAATATAAAAACTTTTTTTTTATTATTACTTTTATTACCATGAACACATTCATATGTAACTGGAAATGTACAAAAAGTGTTTTTAACTAGAAATTTACATCACGACCATGAACATATTCTCAGAAAACTGCAATCTTTCCTAAATAAAATTTCTGAACGTTTACTTAGAGATTAATAAAAAAAGGACTTATTGAATTTCTTACAGAAAAGCGATAGATCTATTAAGACTTTACACTTTACAACAAAACCGTGACTTTTTTTTTGTCTGTTCCAAGACAATGACGGAATAAAAAAAATAAAAAGAATGTTTGGGTCATCAAACTTTTATTGTATGAGAGCCAAAAGTAGTAAATAACGTGCAAAGAAACATTAACCTCATGCAAACGACGTGTTTCATAAGCTACACTGAGGAAGTTCAGCTGCTTCTCCTTGACCTTTGTGAGTGTTTTTCTGTGTTTCCTGCCCTGACTACAGGAAACATGAGCTGTGTGTGGTGTGTGTGCATCACACAATGACTCTCTTCTCCTTCTGACCTTCTTCTACTACTAATAGGATCTCATGAAGGATTTTTTAAAGATTATTTAATTAAACAGTTATTTCAATCATAATGAAATCTGAATGAAATTAGGAACCTGATCCAGGTAAAGAAAAAAAAATGAATTCATGACAATATCATACACACTTTCTAAGGGGATAATAAATAAATAAACAAACAAACAAATAAATAAATAACTGTCAAGACCAAGGTGAAGTGCCCTACTTTAAGCATGACTAACTTTAATTAACACTTTGTGTAAGATTCTGTAAACCCACTACTGGAAAATTATTAAACTGAAGTTATTAGATTCATCCCTTTGTTTCTGTACCAAAACTTTTCTTTCTTTCTTTCTTTCATTCATTCATTCATTCATTCATTCTTTTTCTACCGCTTATCCGAACTTCTTGGGTCACGGGGAGCCTGTGCTTATCTCGGGCATCATCCCGCATCGAGGCAGGATACACCCTGGACGGAGTGCCAACCCATCACAGGGCACACACACACACTCTTTCACACACACACTCACACACTACGGACAATTTTTCACCGGGGGAGGAAACCGGAGTACCCGGAGGAAACCCCCGAGGTGCGGGGAGAACATGCAAACTCCACACACACAAGGCGGAGGCCGGAATCGAACCCCCATCCCCGGAGGTCTGAGGCGAACGTGCTAACCATTAAGCCACCGTGCCACCCAATTGAATTAATTAAATTAAATTAAATTAATTAATTAATTAAACGTCAAGACCAAGGTGAAGTGCCCTACTTTATGCATGACTAACTTTAATTAACACTTTTGTGTAAGATTCTATAAAACCCACTACTGGAAAATTATAAACTGAAGTTATTACTTTCATCCCTTTGTTTCTGTACCAAAACTTTCCATTCGATTTTTATTTATTTATTTATTTATTTTGGTAAAGTTAATCAGGGCCAATCATCTGTTTTCAACCTTATATGCTGCATGGTTTCTTTGTGACAGACAAATATATTAAACACAAACTGGAGATGGAAGGACAAGACCTTGATCTTCTTCCCCGTGTTATCCTTTACGTCACAGCCAAAGATGCGATTTTTAAGATTTTCGCCAAGTATTTCATCACTCCATCGACTCCCGTTGTGTTAAAGACGTAGGGCTGTAACACAATGACAGTTCTGTTCTTTTCCAACTCTGGCAGATGGTCTAATCTGTTTATCTCTGGTGTTACGTTACATTAGCATTGCTTTGTCAGCCTGGTTTACACGCATTGTGAACGCATGTATTTTCTTGACACATGAGAGAATTGTCTGTTATTAGGAATTTTTCACAAGACTGACTTTTTAGGAAAATTATACATTTCTATTTACTAATATGCCTGGACAGGATGGTGGTGAAGCTTACAGTAAGTGTTTCTCCTTCAATTAGCTTCTTCTGTTAATTTCAGGATTTCTGGTTTTCTTCCAGTTCTGATAAATAAGTTAGTTGGATCAGCTATGTTAAATTCTGCCTTAAAATGTTTCCATGTTCCTGCGATCGTCTCCGGATGAAGTGTTTACGAAAGATGAATTGATGAATCAATAAACGAATCAATCTATAAATCATTAAATCGATCAATGAAAGAAGTGTTAACGAAAGATGAATCGATGAATCAATAAACGAATCAATCTATGAATCATTAAATCGATCAATGAAAGAAGTGTTTACGAAAGATGAATCGATGAATCAATAAACGAATCAATCTATGAATCATTAAATCGATCAATGAAAGAAGTGTTTACGAAAGATGAATCGATGAATCAGTAAACAAATGAATCTATAAATCATTAAATCGATCAATGAAAGAAGTGTTAACGAAAGATGAATTGATGAATCAATAAACGAATCAATCTATAAATCATTAAATCGATCAATGAAAGAAGTGTTTACGAAAGATGAATCGATGAATCAATAAACGAATCAATCTATGAATCATTAAATAGAATAATGAAAGAAGTGTTTACAAAAGAAGAATAGATGAATCAATAAATGAATCAATCTATAAATCATTAAATCGATCAATGAAAGAAGTTTTTACGAAAGATGAATCGATGAATCAATAAATGAATCAATCTATGAATCATTAAATCGAACAAAGAAAGCGTGAACGTGCTTAGTGCGTAATCGGCGATGAACGAGATGAATTCAGACCAAAATCAAGCTCGACTCATCGGAAAGATTTTATTTCAAAATAAATTTTAATTCCTACAAAGATGATAACAGAACCATGAGATTTTTTTGAGAAGTCCATACTGTTTTATTACAGATCCATACAGAGCGACCGAGAGAAACACGTGTTCGGGTTCAGATCAGTTTTAGGAAAGTAAGTGAAAACGGACTGAAAGCGATATGGACATATGGACGTACTAAGCAATCTGATGTACAGGTCTGGTCTCCATATGTCCAGATGTGATAAGTGAAGTTTATCTTTATGCAAATGTGGAGGTTGTTTTGCTTGTAACTGCAGTGTTGTAATGAGATGGAAACAAAAGCAGGACCGGAACATTTATTGCCCTTGGCGAGCTTTAACCTTCTGTAACCATCCTGAACCTCCACCACAAATAATACCAAGAGTAATAATCAATATGTATCAGGCTCAGTGGCTCAGCGGCAATCTGACGTCTGCACAGCAAGCGGTTTTTCTTATCTGGTGCCCTGATTACAGATTACAGATAGTAATCAACGTACAGTACAGATTAATATTAGTTTGGTACCTTCTTTTTTTTTTTATTAAATGTTCAAAAAATTAAAAAATAAATAAATAAAATTGACGTAGATTAACTATACAACATACAAGAACTGTGAATATCATGTCAGGTTTTACTTTAAGATACTTGAATATGTACGTTATATACAAATCTTGTCCAAATGAAGAGGCTGCAAAGTTTATCAGAGCTTCAAAAAAACTCTAACTTCAATTTCAAATGAAAATTTTATTTGTTAAATACACAACCAAACACTGTACGACATGCAGCGTTTGTGTCAAAAAAAAAAAAAAAAAAAAATACTGTTTGTGACTGTTTTTATTCTAATTAATTTTATTCTAATCAATTCTCTTCTTATTGCCCATTTTTGTTTAATTCTCTTCTTATTTTTATTTTATTATATATGTAATATATATATATATATATATGTGTGTGTGTGTGTGTGTGTGTGTGTGTGTGTGTGTGTGTGTGTGTGTGTGTGTGTGTGTGTGTATATATATATATATATATATATGTGTGTGTGTGTGTGTGTGTGTGTGTGTGTGTGTGTGTGTGTGTGTGTATGTATGTATATATAATAAAATGAAGGTACATTAAAAAAGAAAGTGTAATAAAAGAAAATTGAATAAAAAAAATCAGAATAAAAAAAATCAAACAAATAAAATAAAATAGAAAATAGAATAAAATAGAATGAAACCAAATCAAAGAAGAGAATAAAATAGAAATGAGATTAAAAGCAGAACATATTAGAAAAAGTAAAACCAAAAAAAAAAAGATTAGAATAAAATGGGATCGAATAAAAAGTAAAAATTAGAGAACAAATGAACATAAAAGAGAATAGAATATACTAGCGCTAAAATTAGAACTGAAATAAAATAAAAATAAAAGGAGAATTAAACAAAAAGGGGGAATAAGAAGAGAATTGATTGAAATTAAATTGAATAAAAACAGTCATTATAAAAATAGAGATATTTGTAGAAACCATGAGAAATAAAATGATATACTTTATGAGGTTAGAATGAAACTGGTTCAGTTTGACGAACAGGTTGCGTACGGTAAGATGCCGAGGGATTTTCATTTCATAAAGACAACTGTTATAACACTGCATTATTAATAACAGCAATGAACTAATAGAAGAACTTTATTTCATTTTATAAACCCAAATTCTACAATCTGCTCTTGATTAGGAGGAGACATTTATACAGGGGACCTGTGAGCGGTCTTCAGTCCGAGAGCTGCTGGTATGATCATATTTGTTGCTGTAAAATGTTATTATGGCAGAAACCTCCTCAGAAAGTCAATGGACTTCCTTTAACGATTTCCCAACATGCCACGTTCAATAAGGATCTTATTCCTCTTCACCCTTTTTCAGTGATGTGACTCACATGAATAAGTTATTACTGCTGATCCCAGTTACGAGTCCTGTCAGTCTGCAGAGATTCTGTGGAGCTTTTGTACGTTATTAATGACTGCAGTAAACCCAGTCAGATGTTTCTGCTCTGGTGTTGCCGTGTTGTGATGTAGACCTCGGGTTCTCCAGCGGTCAGGGAGGAAGAAGAGGTCAACTCCTTTAGCGGGATCCTCACTCTCTGAACGCTTGACTCCGCCCCAGGGATCGAGTCTGGATTTGTTGTGTTGTAGGCGGGGCTTGTTTGCTTTTACACTGAATTGTAGTTTCGTGCATCGCAGGATCGTACATTTGCCGTTTTTTTGTTATCCGGCAGGGCGCACGGTGGCTTAGTGGTTAGCACGTTCGCTTCACACCGCCGGGGTTGGGGGTTCGATTCCCGTCTCCACCTTGTGTGTGTGGAGTTTGCATGTTCTCCCTGTGCCTCGGGGGTTTCCTCCGGGTACTCCGGTTTCCTCCCCCGGTCCAAAGACATGCATGGTAGGTTGATTGGCATCTCTGGAAAATTGTCCGTAGTGTGTGAGTGTGTGAGTGAATGAGAGTGTGTGTGTGCCCTGTGATGGGTTGGCACTCCGTCCAGGGTGTATCCTGCCTCGATGCCTGATGACATCTGAGATAGGCACAGGCTCCCCGTGACCCGAGAAGTTCGGATAAGTGCTAGAAAATGAATGAATGAATGAATGTTATCCGTCAAAATCTGAGGTAATTTCAGTCCTTACGAATGTCTGGTTTTACATCTTAATAACGCAGTCCATCTCCTCTGCACTTCATTTTCCCGTTGTCACAAAACGTGAAACAGGAAGTAACCTGACAAGTTAAAAAATAAACTTCACATGGTACGTCGAGCGAATAATTCCACATCCGACGAGGAACATTTCAGTAGAAACCAGCTTAAAAAAAAAAACAGCACCAGGGATGAGTTATCTGGACTTCTCTCTCTTTCTCAGGTTCAAAAACATCTTTAACAATAAACTAACCGTACCCAAGCAAAAAAAAAAAACATTTCTGAGTTGATTATTACAAGGAAATCCTTAGATCCTTACAAGGCAGATATTATGCCTGAAGTTTACACAGGTGCTGAAAAGCCACACTGATGCACGTGAATATACGATGTGTGTACGATTAATGAAAACACTGCACTCTTACGCCGCCGTGTCTTTACATTCCCGGATAGTTTGGGAGCTGGAGATCGCACGCTATGCCATTTCACAGCCTGCGGTATTAATAAACATGGAAAAGGGTGACACGCTACGTTCACCTGCGTCGGCAAAACAGCTGGAGCTTTTATCATAAATCTCTGTCATTTCTTTGTCATTGTCACTTCTGGCTTGATCGTCAGGGAGAAATGTATACATTTACACTAAATTTATATGTACAGTAAGTACTTGACAAAAGAATTTGAATTGAATCAGTGGGGTCACGGTGGCTTAGCGGTTAGCACGTTCGCCTCACACCTCCAGGGTTGGGGGTTTGATTCCCGCCTCCGCCTTGTGTGTGTGGAGTTTGCATGTTCTCCCCGTGCCTCGGGGGTTTCCTCGGGGTACTCCGGTTTCCTCTCCCGGTCCAAAGACATGCATGGTAGGGTGATTGGCATCTCTGGAAAATTGTCCGTAGTGTGTGAGTGTGTGAGTGCCCTGCGATCGGTGATGGGCAAAGTGCCCTGCCCTGATGCCTGATGACACCTGACACCTGAGGCACAGGCTTGACCCGAGAACACTATCGTCTATCGAGGCTTTCAGCATGTTTCTCTCTGACTTCCTGTTTCAAAAGGAAATGCATCGACATACAGCAACAAAGCCTTTATTTTTTCTACCGCTTATCCGAATTTCTCGGGTCACAGGGAGCCTGTGCCTCAGGAGTCATCGGGCATCGAGGCAGGATACACCCTGGATGGAGTACCAACCCATCACAGGGCACACACACACTCTCATTCACTCACACACTCACACACTACGGACAATTTTTCCAGAGATGCCAATCAACCTACCATGCATGTCTTTGGACCGGAGGAGGAAACCGGAGTACCAGGAGGAAACCCCCGAGGCACGGGGAGAACATGCAAACTCCACACACACACACACACAAGGCGGAGGCGGGAATCGAACCCCCAACCCTGGAGGTGTGAGGCGAACGTGCTAACCGCTAAGCCACTGCAATGGTTCAAAATAAGTCAAATAAAAGCTTTGCACAGAGATGTCAGGGGTTCTGTGTACCGTGCGTTGACGACGGAGAAATGAAAGACGTAATGAAAGAAAGAAAGACGGTTCAGAGATCAAGACAAAGCTCCACAGGTCCATGTCATAGCGAGCACTTTGGCTTTAGCCGGCGGGTTTGCTGTGAGTATTTGCAGGTTGCCGTGTCAATCTGATTCTTTTCAGACACCGCCTGTGGGACGTAATTAGCTCGGGCCACCGAACTGACCTGCGATAAATAAGATGAAACCGTAGACGTCACATGGGAGAGCTGTTCTGCCTGACTGGATGAAGACTTGGACAGATTGTCTGCAGAGTCGCAGGGTTTTGGCCTTGAGCTCTAGATATCTGATGATGGAACTTGAAGCTCTTACAAGAGAAGAGAAAACCTGGAGCTTTTTATTCCAAATAACCTACTGAGTAACCTACCGAGCTTTAATTCAT